>NC_080395.1:618269-923653 GCF_030265065.1 Corythoichthys intestinalis
AGACACCAATGAGCCTTTACTTCTTGTCAAAATTTGTGTTGCACCCCCCGATGCCAAATTTAGGCTCCCGATATCGATTCCGTATCGGGCGAAGCGATGCAGAAACTGTACTGATACAAAGTTTATCGCAAAAATATACAAAGTCTGATTTCTGTTAATACTAAATTACTGCAAACTCACTTAAATGTCCAGTAATTGCTATCACACTGCTTAAATCATGGTCTTCCATTGACGACGCTAAACGTCCAATCTATTTGAAGTGGGAGGGCTAGCAGCGATTCACTCACTTGTAGATAAATGTTCATACATTTATCTACAAGTGAGTGAGTTTTTAATAGATTCAATTACTTTAGTGGCTGAAGGAGATAGTACCTTATCTCGTCTATAACCATCTAACTGTTTGCATTATCCTAACACACTAAATATAATCAGTCAGGGAATAGTATTGTTTCTCGTATTTAGTGTTTGACTGTGTGTATTACACACCCAATATCAAATATATTGCACTTACACCACCATAGTTTAAGGAAACAAGAAGAATGTAGGGCATAAGAGAGACATGACACCTTCTTATCACGGAAGCCCAACGTGTGCGTCATGCAACTGACTGAGCAAGATTGACGCTGACAAGCCCACATCTGCCCCACCAACACTCGCAATCAGTTCTCCCGGACAGTCCAGAACAAATAGCGGGACGCCCTGTCCCAGCACAAGGAACACCTGAGAACACCCGATATCTCACTGATAACACGACCGATAAGGCTCCAAGAGCCCCTTTGACGCTGAGGTGGCAAAATCCACAACCCTTGTTGCCCTGACAACAGTCACTCCCGAATCATCCTGTCCAATCCACAAATAGACAATAATCCTAAACCAAGCACACTGTTGAGTTAATTATTGAGGGTTGATTGAATATTTGCTTGATTGATTGAATATTTGCTTGAGCTCATATATACCTAATACATACATAATACATATTGCCATATTTTTTCTTATTTGATATAACCAGTAAATGATTATTGCTTGCTATACTAGGTATAATGTTTAAGTGTTACAAAGCTTTAAAAAGGGTCGGGGTGACAACTGCCTTGCTTCATGGCCGCAACATTGCGTAACTAGACCTTCTAGGACATCTTCAGCATCCTACGTCTGGACTTTCGTCTAGACTTTCAAGGACAATCTTCCATTCGAGGACATCTTCCATGGCCGCAGCGTTGCATAACTGAAGTGTCTGGGTCATTCTGACCACTTTACCTAAGTGCCCTTGCTTACACACGTGTATTTAGTTAGTTCCACCTACATGCTCACACATAGCTAACAAAAATCACATGGGTGTCTCCAGCTTGCTTTCCCCCTCCCTTTAGGGCGGCACCCTTCTGTGTTAGGACAAACCCCTAATAAAAGAAAGTGCAAGGAGGGTTTTTTTGAGATCAATTTTGGTGACTGTACAGCGTAATCTAGCATTTCTCTGTCTAGTCCCTCCTTGCTCTCCTTGGCCAAGAAAACTGAGTGTCTTCTCTGCTTATTTTTGGGTAATTTTACAAATGTCTATAAGGGTCTATTTTTGAACTTGACACGCACCGCAGCCCGTTCCGCGAGAACCTTCAAATAGACTGAATGTTTAAGTAATCGTTGTCATTTTCCTCGGAAACCTTTTTGTTGACTTGTGATATTGTGACCATGGATCCTCGCCTGGGTCCCCCTGTGCTGTACAATCGCTGTCGACCTGAATAAATCGTCAACTTGTGCTTCGAAGCCTTTTTCCAGCTTTCAAAATGGAGTCAGTACAAGGGGTTTAGACTAAGGTGATCGCGCGGCGTTTGGCCTTTTGGCCGGGATCCCACCGGCCAAAAGGCTGCGCCAGCGTGGGTCCGGCGGTTCAGCTGGCTTGATTCCAGCAATCTGGCTAAAAGGTTAGAGTCCTTCATGGCATATTTACCAATCAGGAAGGTACAGTTAATCCAGATTGCCGCTGTTAACTAATCTACATTCGCTGCCAACTTCCGCTTCAAATGAATTGGACATCTACTGATAAACTCCTTGAAATTCACAGCAAAAGGATGATTGGACACCACATGATTGGATGTGATTTTTTGTTTTGTTTTTTGACAATAACAATCTTTTAACTCCTGATTATAGATGCTATGCTTTACTTCATGTCTCCAAACTCTTATGTAAACGACAATTCAGGTGCTAATCTTCCCAGCGTTCTTAATAGCCTATAAATACTTTGGAAACATCAATTCCCCCTTTTACTTGTAAGGGTTGTAAGCTTGTTTTAAAAAACCATCAACCCTTTAACTTGAGGCGGCGAGATACTGTTTAACTTCAACAATCCTCCAAGTACGAGGTAAGAGACACCCGTTTTAACATGAAACTCAAAAACATCAATGACCCCTTTCACTTCGACTCAATACGCCGAGTACCGCGCTAGTACCCTTTGACATCAACGACTCTTTTTAACACCGAGTTAAGAGGCGCCCATTAGCCTTTAACTGCGAGCTAAGAAACATCAACGACCCTTTCGCTTCTCCTTAAGATGCGGAGTGCCGAGCGAGCGAGACGACGACAACTACCCTTTAAGTCAAACTCGCGAGCCGAGCGACGGCTGGCTGCTCTTTGTGAGCGTGTCATCACAAGACAAGCGAGGAGTGACTGAAGCTCGGCGGCATCGGAGATGACAAAGGGAACAAAGGTTCCGGTAACAAAGGCGCTCGGGTGTATAATCATACGTGCACTTGTAGCGCTGTAGAGTCTTCACTCAACATGCTGAGGAAATGTGGAGCTAACCTGCCTTTAAAAAAATGACAATGGATCGGTGCGTCTTCAACGAGGGCCTTTACGTCAGGGACCGGCCAATAAAAACCAGAACCCAAACTATTTTACAGATCCAATAGTCGAAACCTGGTGGATGTCAAAAGTATTGAAGAATATCATTACTGAAATGTTGAATCCGAAGACCATAAGTATCGACACTCACTTATTCGTTTTTGCACTAGCACAGGTCACCAGAAATTTGTCGTCCTGGACCATATTTGATTTTGCACTACTTGATAGTAATGAAGCAGTTTCTTTGTTGACTCAATGACTGCGCTAGACGTCTAATCATTTTGAAGTGGGAGGGCGCTGTCGCTCTCTCAGCTCACCTGGATTGGACGTCTACTAGTGATAAAGTTATTGTTGCGTCTTGGCCTGATGAAGAATACATTTTATTCATTTTTTAAAACTCATTGGCTGCCTTTGATGGCACTACACATCTAAGGATAAACTTTTAGTTTAGTAGATTTCAGTTGGTGTTGCACTAACATATTTAAAGGTCTTTTTAAATAATTAATCAGGAAGCTAATGATAAACTCATTTAAAGAGTTTTAATAATGTTAATTCGTTCCTCCCAGACAAATTGAATTGGACATCTGGCGCCGTCAATGGAACTGAAACATGAGCATTCAAAGCCAATTCATTCTAAGGTACTTACTGGTCACTTCCTGTTGATTTCAGGTCGTTTCCGGTACATTTGGGGGCATTCCCGGGTGACGTCATGTACCTTTTGGATCATTTCCAGTGACGTACCGCATGCAACATGCAGGGCCGGCCCAAGCTATACGCAGACTATGCAGCTGCTTAGGGCCCCTGACCACTAGGGGGCCCCTAATCTGGCAATTGTTTAATTTGTGTTCTATTTTGTTTACTACAGTTTGCTTTATTTGACTTTTGTGAGTTTTGAGACTTGATTACTAGCTTAAAAAAAATAAAAGTTCTTCCTTAACTTCTTTCTTTTCTCTTTTAGAAAAAGGTTTGGCTCTATCTACTGTAAGTACTGACAATCATTTGGGGTGAGAAGTTTGAAGTATGCAGTGCAACAAAATCTGATTAATATACAAAATACGGACGTATGGGTTGGATGGCATGTATGGGTTTCACAGTACACTTTGACGAAATGGTGGGCCAAAAATTTGGGCCCCTTTGCATTATTTTTGCTTAGGGCCCCCAAATGGCCTGGGCCGGCCCTGGCAACATGCCACTTTTGCTCATTAATATTCATGACGTCAGCAATTGTGGCTAGGCGGGTTAAACTTGCGTTTGTCCCTACTGCTAAATGCAGGGAAATAGTGTACGAACGAGATGTTTACTGAGCTAAACCGACCAATTCTGTCCAAAAATGAAGTCCCTGGTGCCAAATTCACTGGTAAAGATGTGGATGAACGTACAAATATTCAGTTAAAGAGATGGCTTGAGTGTCGAGGACTGAAAACCTTTTTTCAGGTAATTCATTTTCAGACAGAAGCAGCACGGCAAAACGCCACGCTAAAAAAATAAGTCAAAGTATCAAAATGGCTTACCTCTTCGTCCTCTGTAGGACCATCGCCCCCAACAAAATGTTTACTGCATATGAAATGTGAATGGCTTCACCTTGTTTAGTTTATCCATTCTTTACATTTTTTCCTCTCAGTTTTTGGCTTCAGGAAACGCAAACATCAAACAAAGAAAACATCCTTCATATGTTGTAATGTCTAGAGTCGTTTCAAAAAGTTCCATAGCAGCAGTGTTTACTCGGCATGTTCTTTTTTGAAAGATTACCAGCAGAAATCAAGCAGTAATAACATGGATTAGGCCATGTTGACCCACTTCCGGGTTACGATGGCGACGTCACGGTCTAAAAATAGCATTCGTGCGGGGCATTTCCGGGTAACTTCATGTTGGTTTCGGGGCACTTAAGAGTTCTTTTGGGTTTATTTTGGTCACTTTATAGATAGTCTAAAGAAAACAAACCCTAAAACTTTCAGCTGTACTGTAACGTGTCAAAAACAAAAAGCAGCGAGCAGGTGAGAACTCAGTCAAGCTCATTAGTAAACGACGGGGTCTCCTAGCCCCGCCCACTTCAACCTAGCAGAGCATTTTTTAAGTATTCACACGTGCGTGAGCGTGTTTGTCAGAGACGGCAAGCACATTGATGGTAATTAACCACCTGATGAGGACGATATTATTGGCAATTACCAGGTTTTGCTTTATCACAAGTTTGGAGTGCGCGCGTGTGTCAGTGTGTGCGCGGAGGTGCGAATAAAGGAGGGCAGGTGTGTACGCTTAAGGTGCAAAGACAACAGCGCTGATAAAAAACGAGATGCAGTGTGAGATTGGAGTCAAGCTGTTTGCGCACGAGATGACTGATCCCACGCGACGAGATTGATTGCTTCAGTCGGAGAGTTCCGGCGTTCAACAAGTTTTTGCCAGTTTTAGCACTCGTCGGTACTGCGGTACTTTATTTGAGCTGGGAAGTAAGTAAGTCAATCAAAATCACGACTGATATTGAATGAATGAAATCGTAATGGAATTGAATCTTGTCATTTGAGGAGGGACTCATCAGGTGTAGTCAGTGATATGAAACAAATCGTGAAAGGGTGGAATCAAAATTGGGGTAAGTATTACCCAATTGAGATAATCCAATTGTAATCGGAGTAAAATGTCAATGACATCACAACTGGTGTGACGTCATAACTGGATTCCATAATCATGTAAGTGGCATGTTTTATTATGACTCCGGATTCAATATTTTCTATGAACTCATTGCTTTTCTCGTAGGCACCGTCTAACTGTTTGCATTATTCTAACACACTTAATATAATCAATCAGGGAATAGTATCGTTGATCTTATTTACTGTTTGTATTACTCTAACACACCCAATATAAAATAAATAGCACTTATACCATAGTTTAAGGACACCTTCTTATCACGGAAACCCAACGTGTGAATCATGCAACTGACTGCGCAAGATTGATGCTGACAAGCCCACGTCTGCACCACCAATTCTCGCAATCAGTTCTCCCGGATAGTCCAGAAAAAGGACTAAGGAATAAGGAACACCGGAGAATGCCCGATATCCAACTGATAAGACTCCAAGAGCCCCTTTGACGCTGAGGTGGCAAAATCCACAACCCTCGTTGCCCTGACAACAGTCACTCCCGAGTCCTCCTGTCCAATCCACAAACAGGCAATAATCCTAAACAACACCCAAACACACCATTCTTTGGCCCACAGCCCGCCCCACGAAAGCCTTCAAAAAGACTGAATGTTTAACTAATCGTTGTCATTTTTTTCCTCGGGAACCTTTTGTTGACTTGTGATATGGTGACCCTAAATCCTCACCTGGGTCCCTCTGTGCTGTATGATCGCTGTCGACCTGAATAAAAAGTCAACTTGTGCTTCAAAGCCCTTTTCCAGCTTTTAAAATGGAGTCAGTACAAGGGGTTAAGACTAAGGTGAATGTGCGGAGTTTGGCCTTAAGGCCAGGTTGTCGGAGTCTAGCCGGCCCGCGCTTCAGCTGGCGTGATTCCGGCAATCTGGCTAAAAGGTCACATTCCTTCATTGCTTACCCATGCATTGATTTTTTTGTAGATTGGATTATTTTAATGGTATATTTAGAGGTCTGAACAGAAAAATCTGTCTGGAAGCCTTTGCCAGTCATGGGTCCAATCCATTTGAAGTGCGAGAGGCCTCCCAGTTTCAACTGGATTGGATGTGTACTAGTGATAAACACCTTTAAAGAGCTTCTATGGCATGTTTACAGGTCTTAACAAAAAATCAATCAGGAAACTGCAGCTAATCCGGAATCCTTAAAAATACACAAAAACTGGACAATACTACAACGCTGACAAAATTATGACACTGGCTTCGAGTGAGTCAACGGATAACCTATAAAACCTTACATTCGACTTGTCGGCCGCCATTGACAGCAATGGACGAAGATGAATAGATGAACGAACGTTCACGCGCTGACAGCCTCTGAGTTCAAATGGATTCAACGTCTTCTTGCAATAAACTCATTTAAATTCACAGCAGAAGGATGAAAAGAGCCACGCGATTGGACGTCTATCATCGATTGCATCTCACGCGTCACGCCGCGGCCTTGCGAGCTGGAAGCGCGTCTGTGACCCGAGGGCTTGCCGTTAATCACCTAAATTGATAAATGGAATTTCTAGAACATTTAGGCAGGTGGGCTGGAGTTTAGCACATACAGTAGGTGGTGTAAATGGGTGTAAACACCTCCACTTTCATGCTCTTATAAGACACAACAACCACAAGTGCAGAGTTTAAGTGACTCGCCAACTTAGATTTAAAAACATTGCACATCCATCTTCTGGTTTTCCACTATTACCTTTAATGAAACCAACTGTTTCATACCTCTTATATCACAAATTCAATGTCGATACCCATCCAGCAACTTCTAGAAAGTTGAAGTTCAGATGTGAGTGGTAACGCGTTACCTTTACTCTGTTACGTTTAATGTATTTTCCACACTATAAGGCGCATCAGAGTATAAGGCGCACCTTCAATGAATGGTCTATTTTAAAACTGTTTTCAGAATAGAGCACACCGCATAATAAGACGCAGTAGTAGTAGTACTAGTAGTAGTATTGGCTCGGGTTGCGTTATACATCTACTAGATGGAGCCTCGCTGAAAGGAATGTCGTGTCATGAAAAATAACAATATTGATCCATATATAAGGCGCATTGGGTTTTAAGGCGCACTGTCGGCTTTTGAGAAAACGGAAGATTTTTAGGTGCGCCTTATAGTGCAGAAAATATAGTACGTGAGTGACTTTTTGAGAAAAATGTACTCCTAAGACACAATACTTTTTACTTTGGCCTACATAACATCTTTATTCTACATGTTAGACATGATTTTATTTATGTCAACGTAGCAGTTTCACCAATGACACGTCACGACAATTAATGACATGGCTTCATGACACCAACCCCACGTAAAAATACAGTCACATGACCACACAAACACACACACACACGTCGTTGGAAGTCCTATGATCACGCTGGCCTGTTCAATCCCTTGGCATCTTTAAAGCGCCGTAAAAACTAAAGTACAGGTCATCCAGGTCAAGTTACAAACGAGGTCGAAATTCGTGGGACGTAACCTGAATTTCCATGTAAATTGGAATGAACCCTTTAAGTACCCCTAATCCTTAAAATAACTATCCAAAAACATGTATAACACATCATTGTACTGTCCTCTCCAAGACATTGGAGCTAAATTCTAGTTAGACAGCGAGCTAAGCTGTAATCCTTCCCCTCTCTCACTCGCATGCAGAAGTACTACCTACTCTACACTTCCCGCACCAAAATAAAAGCATGCATCAGAAAACAAAAGTGAACATAATAGTCAAATACATGTTTTTCCAAAGGGCAGTCCGGTCATATTAATAAAAGAAAGTCATAAAATAAGATGCTGTGCGGTACAATAAGGTGCTGTTTACGCGACAAAAACAAAAAATGTCTTCAGACAAAATGGCGGACGAGACGCCGTCGTAAAGTTGAAATCATGTAGGTCAACATTACTCCAAAGCGCAGATTTCAATCTCTATCCCAGTTTTTATTTGGCACTGATAGACCACAGAAAACGAGGGATTTTTTCTACCATGAAATGAAAACGATCATGTTTTTTTTTCCACTAGAGGGCACTAGTGCTCTTTGGATAGGTGAGGTTTCATTTCTGTTGATTTTTCTGGTCTAAATTTGAAGATTTTTGTGTTTTATTTATTTATTTATTTTTATTGGGGGCTAATGCAGTCATGTTATAGGTTATAGTACGGTACAATAATAGCAGTTTATGCTAAGAAATATGCTGCGGTGCTAAGGACAAAAAAATCTAAACATTGTAAGCAGTTACTCACAATGTCACTCGTGTCTTGAGGATTCTTTTCACAGAATCCTTTTATACTTGTACTCGAGTAAATTTCTTGGATAACTACCGTATTGGCCTGAATACAAGATGGCCCTGATTATAAGACAACCCCCTCTTTTTCAAGACTCAAGCTTGAAAAAAGACTTTTTGAACACCAAATTAATTTTATGCAGAAAATAATTACAGTACATCCGAAACAAATGATTATAACAATATATTTGAGAGAAAAAGCATGTTTTTATGCCTCATTCAAATCTTAATATCTGCAATAACTGCATTAACCATCAAAGTGAAGTCTAACTGTAACTGAAGTCTTGAAACAAATCTGAATAAGGAAAAACATTGCAAAAAAATCATGCAAACTGGTTAAACTTGAGAGTAGCTGAGATCTGTCATGACAGAACATCGCTTCAATGATATCTGGCGCCATCTAGCGTCGTAAATGGGTATAACGTCTAGACCGCGAATATGGGACGACCCCCACTTTTTCGGTCTTATTTCAATGCAAAAAACACCCTCTTATGTTCGGGCCAATACAGTACTTTTACTTGAACAATATTATTTTGACGTAATGTGACTTGTTTTTCGCTACTCTACCCACCACCGCTGATTCAAATTCCATGTCAATACCTATCCAGGGACTCCTAGGATGCGCGAGGTCACGTTCCGCCCAGTCTTGACTATTCGGCTAAGAAGTGCGATGATCAAAGAAACAAAATTTAAGCACATCCACTCAATTTTGGCTTGACGTCACAGTCTTCTAAAGCAAACGATCCATTACAGAGCTTGCTTTGTCCATGGTGAAGACAAAAAAAGTGGACAGATTTGGAATCTCAGCATCGTATCTAGCGAGGATGAACAATTGCTTAATGTCAGAGCGTACAAGTAAGAAAATATGCCACAAAGCCCTTTGTTACGTCGGCTTATCGACAAAAAGGTCAAACATTCCTAATTCGGCCTACACGGTCGTCACGGCGCACAAAGGAGACGCTTGATGAGCTAGACTATAGGACGCGGTACTGTATGGAAACCTCCGGAATGTGTACATGTTTATATTATAAGAGCGAGATCCTTGACGACAGACCATCTGTTGTCAGTCGAAAAGGTCACAGGATGCTAATTATCACGGATATTTGTCGTAAAGTCATCTCGGCCCGATTCCTGGAGCGTTATTATATTTGAAAATATCAATTACTTCATACGTATCCAAATGATCAAATAAATTATAGTCTACATTGTATCGTAGCAATACACCTTCTAGACATTGATGACTTCAAAATAGTCCAAATCTTTCCTATTTTTGCCCCTAAACAATATTATTTTTCCCATTTTTTTAAGGGGTGGGAAAAGATCAATATTCTGTCTTTTAAAAGCTATATTTTTTTAAAACTTTGAATTAAAAAAAGTCAAAAAAAAAAAAAAATATTTATCTATTTATTTATATATATATTTGTTTTTAATCTTATTTGCAAGTTTCATTCAATAAAAAAAAAATAAAACAGTAAATATTCTCTTTGTTTTTGACTCATTATTTTGTTTTCAATTTTGTCAAAGGGAACAAATTCTTCGATTTTTGGACTAGGAAAATTTTACAAGCATTTTATATTAGCGAAAAACATGAAGTCGTTGTGTATAATTGTCTTTCGCAGGGCAAACAAAATGACATGGCGGCCATTTTGACAGCCCTGTTGTAGCTCATACCTCCAGCCATGCCGTGAACTGAAATGAGTTGATCAAATAGTGGCAAACGTTGATTCGCTGTAAAAACGCCGTTGCAATCATCCAATCAAGTAAAATATTTAAACGAGTTTATCACTGGCATCTCCGTCGATGGCGGCCAACGAGTTAAAGCGACGACACGAGTTTGCCATGTTTTCCTCCCGCAGACACTTGAAGGTGGCGGCTCTAAAGTGCAGGAGAGCCTAGTAAAAAGTGTAAAAAGAGACAAAGAGAAAAACGATTTCCCGGCCGGGTCTCGGGGAGCAGCTGTAACCCGAGCACAATCATGAAAGCTGGCAGTTCATTTTTCACAGGGTCATACATCGACCAGTCTTATAAAGTAATGGGCTTCTTCTGGGAGGCGGCTTTATGAACACTAAGATAGTTAGGAGACACGCGCAGGAGCTCCGGGTCCTGCTCGGACTCGCGTCGGGTTATTCCCTCCTGGCGTGGCGGCGTTCGAGGGAGGCGGCGCTCCCGGTAATATCAACGCGTAATAAAGATTAATCTGTTGCTGGTAGTTCCGCTGATTACTCCTCAACTTGGCGGAAATAAGACTCAAATCACTTCAGAGACGTTCCAGGGACCTTCGGTGGGTGTCTTTGCCGCCTGGAAACTGAATTTACCTTTCAGACATGAGTCTTTAGGACTTGGTGCTTCTGTAGCAACCATCTGCAGTTCCTCTAACCTTCGTGGGACCGATGATGTTATTTGGGTGATTTTCATGAAGCTAACCTAAAGTACCGTATTGGCCCGAATATAAGACGAACCCCTCTTTTTCAAGACTCAAGTTACAAAAAAGACTTTTTGAACACGAAATTAATTTTCATACAGAATATAATTACAGTACATCCGATACAAATGATTACAACAATATATTTGAGAGAAAAAGCATGTCATTTTGCCTCATTCAAATCTTAATATCTGAACATTGTCAACTAAAGTGCAATCACATTCGTAAATGAATGGCTTCTGGTTTTTGAAATGGAAATAAACCAATCTATTGTGATAAAATAACAACATTACAATATCTGCATTAACCATCAAAGTGAGGTTTAACTATAACTGTAGTCTTGAAACAAATCTGAATAAGGAAAAACATTGCCATAAAATAATGCAAACTTGTGAGTAGCTGAGATCTGTCATGACACAACATTACTCCTCAAGTTCAGCATTCGTTTATTTGATGCTGGCGCCACCTAGCGTCGTGAATGGGTATAATGTCTAGACCACGAATACAAGACGACTCCCACTTTTTCAGTCTTATTTCAATGCAAAAAACCCTGTCTTATATTCGTGCCAATACGGTATGTCTTTTAGGAATATAGTCATGAAAACCTGAAATAAGAGTTGTCCGATATTATCGGGTAGCTGAAAATATCGGCCAATAAAAGCATTTTAAAATGATATAGGCATATCGAGATCGGTTTTGGGTCAATATGCATGTTGCCTTCACAGTTCATGTAGAAGCCTCCTGCCTTTGTACAAGGGCTGGTCATAGCTTAGCATAGCAGTAATGCTTATTGACCATTAGATGTCTCCAAACTAAGATGCTTGGGATTTGTTATGTGAGCATTACTATTATTACAGCATCCAGTGAGGCATCACAATACAATTAACCATAATATGTTAAGTCCACGACCGCCTGTATCGGTATTGGTTTGATATCGGTATTGGATTTTTGGAGCTGGACAATATCGGGATTAGGGGTGGGAATCTCTAGTTAACCCATGATACGATATGATATGCGATACAAATTTCACGATAACGATGATGTCACGATACAGCAATATAATGATTATCTGTACATTGGTCAGGAAATCATTCTAGGATATTCTAGAAAACAACTAATAAACAGAAAAACAAGTTTTCTTTATCCTTCTGCTGTAAGTTTATCACTAGTAGAAGTCGCGGTCTAGGCGTCATACCTATTCACGACGCTAGATGGTGCCAGATATCATTGAAGCGATGTTCTGTCATGACAGATCTCAGCTACTCTTTTTAGTTTAACCAGCATTATTTTATGGCAATGTTTTTCCTTATTCAGATTTGTTTCAATGCTAGTTACAGTTAGACTTCATTTTGATGGTTAATGCAGTTATTGCAATCTTGTTGATTTATCACAATAGACTGGTTTATTTACATTTTAAAAACCAAAATTGATTTACAAATGTGATTGCACTTTAGTTTACATATTTAAATTGTCAGATATTAAGATTTGAATGAGGCAAAATAACATGCTTTTTCTTTCAAATATATTGTTGTAGTCATTTGTTTCAGATGTACTGTAATTATTTTCTGTATGAAAATTAATTTGGTGTTCAACAAGTCTTTTTTCACACTTGAGTCTTGAAAAACGGGGTCGTCGTATAATCAGGGCCGTCTTATATTCGGGCCAATACGGTATTTAAGGAAAATTTCGTGTACAAGGATGCAGCTTTCATGACTGTGTTCACGGACCCTTCATAATCGCAGTGTTTTTAAAAATAGTTATTCTGACCCATAATGCACCACAAAGAAGGCAAGACATAAGATAGCGACAAGGTAAGATTGTTTGGCCTTTTTTGACATTGCTAATACAGCGATTGCTTGCTTTTCGCGGTTAATGGGGACCAGAACCCGCCGCGATATGTAAAAAACCACCAACTAAAAAAAATTTTTGTGTGTGTGTGTTCAATGGGTTAGGGTTAGGGTTATTTACAGATTTAGCATTGGAAAGAGATACATATAAGACATGTTTTTTTCACTTTTTTCCTCCCAAAGTATAATTTAAAAAAATGTGTATATATATATATATACATATATATATATATATATATATATATACTGGACTGTCTCAGAAAATTAGAATACACAATATTCTAATTTTTTGAGACAGTCCTGTGTATATATACAGGACTGTCTCAGGAAATTAGAATACACAATATTCTAATTTCCTGACTGTCTCAGGAAATTAGAATATTGTGTATTCTAATTTCTTGAGACAGTCCAGTATATATATATATGTATATTTTAATTAATGGCTTTTAAGCACTTCAAATGTAATAATTATGATAAGTTTTTTAGACATGTTATTGTCCCACTGAATTATTTTTTAACAAGAATAAAGTAGTAGAAAAACACTTACACACGATGAGTTGCCAAAGCAACGGTTTAACAAGTGAAATGATGATTGACGCATTCTGCGCTTTGAAGTTCATTTCTCTGGCAAGTTCAAACCTAAACATCTGTCTATCATTGATCACTTTAATAAGCAACTCCAGTGCATTGCCTGATGAACAAAGAGCAGGGAGACAGAGGGAGGGAGAGTGAGAAGGTGCGATCGGCTCGGGACAGCTCATCTGTATTATTATTATTTTTTTAAATTGGGAAAAAAAAATCTGCGATGGACTGACGGCGCGGAAGTTTGAAGCACGAAGTAGCGAGGGATCACTGTAGTTCATTTGATTTATATGCCAACTTCCCCACCACATAGCTTTCATGAGAATCACCCATTTGCTGTGTTCGCACATGTAGGAACTCGATGACGTCGGTGTTTGGCGATTCGCTGAAATCAGAAGCTACGCCCCTTGATATAGGAGCCGCAATGTTAAAAAAAAAAAAAACTAGCCTGTGGTAGCAGCCATGTATACAATATGTGTATACAGTAAACACCTTCAATATGTTACACTTTGTCTTTTACTGTGTGCTGCCCTGTCCTCCATGAAACGAAGAAAGGTCGACTGGATGGCGAAGGATGTTACCTACGGTCCTAAAGCGGCTATTGACTGGTTTCATACAACACGAATCACGTCAGCTTTGCGGTAGTCGCATCAATTTAGACCTTTCTCTCCAAGTTGGCACCATTTGGACATGCACCAATGCGGCGGAATAGACAAAAGAATAGAAGGAAATGGATATCCTCAGATTGGAATTTCAGAACGCGTCCAAATGTGATATGTATCGGATATCTGACAAGATGACTGCGCCTTAAACAGATTGGATGTACCCTGTCAATAAGAACCTGACGTCATGAGAATAAACCGATCAATTGGTTCCCTGCACAGACTTTAGGAATGTTTCTTTGGCCGGATTGGAGTCCAAGAAGTCCAACATTATTAAGATATCATAATATAAATCATATCTTAGATCAGAATTTTTCCCCCCACCCACATACAAACTTGGACTTGTGTTGCACCAATACCGCCCCGACACTAAAATGGCATCAGCGGTATCATGGAGTATTAGGAAATAATGTGCCGATGCTGCATAATATGTACTTTTGGAGATCTAGTTTCCAAACACTGGTCGCCACACCCAAGATGGCTGCCAGCTACGCACATCGCGGTTAAAAAACAGGAGCGCTTGTCGTCTAGCGCCGTCAATGGCAGCCCGTGAGTTGAGCAGTGTCTGACTAAGCCATGATAGCAAAACTTTACAGTCAAGTGGGTATGCAGTAATTTAGCATTAAAAGTAGGGCTCCAACTGTCAAATATTTTAGTAGTCGATTAATCGATGGACTAGTTAGTTCGAATAATCGAGTAATCGGTTAAGGAACATGAAAAATTAAAAAACCTGAGCTGAACTTCAAACGGTATAATTTAAAAAAAAAATTTTTTTTTAAAATGAGGATCTATGTACAACTAAAAAACAATTGGCTAACTTACATAGAAAAAGTCCGCTAGCTTAAGTGCTATAAAATGCTAAAGTTTTTTTTGTTTTTGTTTACAATGCTCTTAACAAATGGTTCAGACACATATTCCCACAAAAAAAAAAACAAAAAAAAACCGCTAAATATACCTATAAACTAAATTATGAATGAATTAAAAAACATTAGCTCAAACAAAAACTTAGCTTATGTTGGTCTTAACAGGGAGCAGTTGGATTCAGCCATGTGAAAAGAGGCAGACCAGATGGCAGTGTATCCACCCTCATCAATAAAACTAAATGCAAACACTTTCAAAATAAACCATTACAACGCTACTTTAATTAAACGAATACTCGAAGCAACAAAATTTAATTCGAATATTTTTTTTCTAATCAAATACTCAAGTTAATCGATTAATCGTTCCAACACTAATTAAAAGAGGAAAAAAATGTATATATATTAGGGCTGTCAAAATTATCGCGTTAACGGGCAGTAATTATTTTTTAAATTAATCACGTTAAATTATTTGACGCAAGTAACGCACATTTAAATGACAGTACAGTGAAATGCCCAGTTGTTAATTGTGTTTTATGGAGTTTTGCCACCCTCTGCTGGCACTTGGGTGCGACTGTTTTGATAGGCTTCAGCACCCATGAGCATTGTGAAAGTAATTATTGACATCAATAATGGCGGGCTACTAGTTTATTTTTTGATTGAAAATTTTACAAATGTTATTAAAACGAAAACATTGAGAGGGGTTTTAATATAAAATTTCTATAACTTGTCCTAACATTTTAACTTTTAAGAACTACAAGTCTTTCTATCCATGGATCGCTTTAACAGAATGTTAATAATGTTAATGCCATCTTGTTGATTTATAGTTATAATAAACAAATACAGTCCTTATGTACCGTATGTTGAATGTATATATCCATCTTGTGTCTTATCTTTCCATTCCAACAATAATTTACAGAAAAAAATGGCATATTTTATAGATGGTTTGAATTGCGATTAATTACAATTAATTAATTTTTAAGCTGTAATTAACTCGATTAAAAAATGTAATCGTTTGACAGCCCTAATATATATATATATATATATATATATATTTTAAATTGTGGTATCGCTACAGTATCGGCCGATACCACATAGCCAGGTGTCGGAATCGGTTTGGCATCGGTGCAACGCTGTTTTAGACCCATTTTTTGTGACTTCTTGTGCTGAATTTAAACCACATGCTTGAATTCATACTTTTTCTTCTCTACTCATCAAATCTCCCCAGACCAGAATAAGGGCGCGACCCAAAAAAGCTCACGTGACTACAATGCAAAACAGAAGGAAAAAATCAAAGCGATGGGTTGAAATCATTCAAACTCCGCCTGAAGTGAATGCAGCCTCGGAAGAGGTTCAAGACTTACCGGACGCATCGGGTCTCTTCACGTTAAAGGCCGACAGGTTGTCGCTCCCGTAGGCTCGGAGAACCGACATCATGTTTATCTGCTGTTCGGCCTTCAGAAGTCCCGGCGGGGCTTCGGTCGGAGGCAGGAGGGGCAGGCCTTGCTGCCACGGCTTCTCCAGGGACAAGACTTGCTTCTGATTTTGCTGGAAAAGCGACACCGAGGCGGCCAAACCGTCTTGCGGCTGCTTCTGGTGATTCTGAACACGGTCCGGAGCGGGACTTCCTCCTTCGTCTCGGTCCGCATCGTCTTCTCGCTCCTCGTCCTCTTCGGCATCCTCCCTCTCCTCGTCGGAGTGATGTCGCCCACGTTTGGGGGTGGTTGACGGAGTGTCACCGGAGACTTGCGTCTCAGACTTTGCGACCTCGTCGTCGGAGCCCACCCGCTCCTCGTCAGGGTCTCCGCAAGAGCTTCTCTCGCCGACTTGGTCATCCCCAGCTGAAGATGTCCCTCTGAAGGCCTTGCCCGGAAGTTCCAGTCCCTGCTCGGTGGCAGACATGTAGCCTTGGAGACCCTGAGGCCCTCCCCGGGGGGATCCGTCATACAGGCCGCCAAAGCGTCTATAGAAGTCGCTCTGGAAGGGGTTGTAGGGCTGGTCGATGTGGTTGTTCCAGCCAATCTGGTTCCTCTCTCCATCCCCGTCTTTGTCCAAGAGCAAACTCTTGATGTTGGGCGATTGCTCGGTGTTGGGAGAAGCCTCGCCGTGCGCGTCCTTTCCCATGTCGGCTCTCTGAGCCTGACCCAGATGGTTGGCCTGGAGGTGAAGGGCCATGAGCTCCAGGGACGCGGTGGAGAAGGAGCAGAAGAGGCAGCCGTGCCACGCCACGTTGTCGTGGATAGTGACGGAGGAGCCGGGGAGAGAACCGGAGCCGGACTCGGGCCGGACCGAGACGGAGAGGTCCAGTGGCTCGAACTGGGATCCGGGTTTTAAGGGTCCCGGATTCTGCTTGACCTCCAGTTTATCATCCATATCCTGGTCCGTCAGGGCGATTCGCTTGGCTCTGGGCTCGCCGTTATCGTGGTAGGACTGGGCGGCTTGGATCTGGACAGGACTCTGGTTGTCCTTCATATCTTTTTTCATGGAGTTGAGGACAAAGTTGTCCATGAAAGCCTGCAGAGAGCCTTGGAAGTGAACTCCGTTCCCCATCATGCTTTGGTAGGCCCGGCTCAGGTCGGAGAAGCTGGCGGGGCCGTCGGCGTCGTTGGCCTTCGTGTTCTCGGCCGCGGCGTCGAAATGGCGATCCCCGCGTTCGCTCGCCGCCGCCACGCTGGCTGAAGCCCACTGATGCGGCAGCAAGTGTCCCCTGAAGTCCAAGTTGGGGGGAATGCTCTTAAAGACATTGCGTAGAACGTCGGGGCGGGCGAAGACGCCGCCGCCCAACGCCTTCCCGTGGTCGTCTTTGTGATCCGACGAGGGGGCGTGTCCGGAGGCGGCCGAGCCGTTCTGCCGCTCGCGGTGGTGGCGCTCTAGGTGGTACTTGAGACTGGCGGACTGGGTGCCGGCGTAATCGCAATGAGGGCAGCGGTAGGGCTTCTCTCCTGAGGGAAAGAGCAGAAGAGCAAATCATTAACCTGATTATTAGCGGCTGGGTATCCAAAAGCTATTTGCTAGAGCGGGAACGCCGACCCGAGGGTCATGTCACCTCCCCGGAGGAGGAAAAGGAGGTCAGAGCAGCAAATGAAACGCATTTCATTAACGCTAATAACAAAAGAGGATGTTTCCACAGTAGTTTGCAAACCTTTTTTTCTGTCTTGTAACCCCTTGGGAATATTATTTCAGACGGAAAATCCCATTAGAACAGATTTTTACGGCTATTTGTTGGCCGTTTTCTCCTTTCTTGGTCCTTGGAACAAACTCGCGCGCAAGCTAACGCTATTGTCACTGTCATTTAAGTGACACTTTAGTACAGTGTACTGTAAATGTGTATGTAAATAAATATTAACTTCCTTTTTATGCATTCAAAACAGCAGTTTAAGCATTCATATTTTTAGTTCTCTGGACATCAGTGTTATTAGAATTTACAAAGTGACCATTTGAAGAATTGACAATTGGGGTGCTCATCACTGCTTTCAAAAGTTTTATTAACATAATTTGTTAGACCACTGTCTTCCACTTTTTCCTGCTATATCTTGTGTATTTTTTTTGGCGTACTGTACTTCCAACGGTTCCAAAAACAAAAGACAGGCGGAAGAGCTGATGGCGGCAGGTTTAATACGAGTGTCGACAAGAGCGAGAGTCATAAAGATAAACATCTAACCACCCACTGCCTTGTCAGCGCTGCTCCATTTCACGTGTCTTAATGCTTGCTGTCGAGGGGGGGCCAAGGCACCGAAGGCGTTTGCATTTTGGGTCGATCCGGCCGAGCCGGCCGTCATTCACGTTTCCGTCATAAAAAACAATACGTGGCTATATGGTGCGTTCGGCCATATTTCCAGATGACACGCCAATGTCGCTTGTGCCCGATGATCTCAGGTCTCAGATTTGGTAGTGAATGATCATTTTTCAGTACATTGGCGGTCCGGTCCAACTTTTAACTCATTGACGGCGATAGACGTGCAATCAATTTAAACCGGGTGGGCTGCCCTCTCTGATTTTTAGCCTCACGATAGCCAGTGCAATGCTCGAAAATCAGTGAATGTCTAAATGACTGGCAGATTTTGTTTTTGTTGGCAGATTTTCTATTTCCTTGATGGATGGACCTCTGTTCAATGTGTAATTTTTTCCCCACAACTCGAATATCAAACTGGTAAATTTAAGAATTTTAAGTTTTTTTTTTAAACCCTCTGAGAACTCTGATATCAGTTGCAGTTAGTGTTGTTACTAGAGTTGTCCGATATTACCGGTTAGCTGATAATATCAGCCAATAACAACATTTTAAAATGATATCGGATAATATCGTCATCGTTTTTTTTTTTAATGATTGTTTTTGGGCCAATATGGATATGGTAGTGCCATATAGGCACTTTGCACTTGATCCAAAAAAACTGATTGATTTCAACAATATAGTGATGCAATATAGGCACTTTTTCCATAACTTCAGTTGAAGGTATTCTCTTATTTTTCACTAGGGATGTTCCGATCATGTTTTTTTTGCTCCCGATCCGATCCCGATTGTTTTAGTTCGAGTATCTGCCAATCCCGATATTTCCCGATCCGATTGCTTTTTTTTTGCTCCCGATTCAATTCCAATCATTCCCGATAATTTTTCCCGATCATATACATTTTGGCAATGTATTAAGAAAAAAAAAGAATAAAACTCGAATATACAGTATACATTCAAGATAGAGTACATAAGTACTGTATTTGTTTATTATGACAATAAATCTTCAAGATGGCATTTACATTATTAACATTCTTTCTGTGAGAGGGATCCACGGATAGAAAGACTTGTGACTTTGTATATTGTGACTAAATATTGCCATCTAGTGTATTTGTTGAGCTTTCAGTAAATGATACTGTAGCCATGTCCAAATGCATGATGGGAAGGGGAACCATGACTGTGCGTAGTGCTACCAATTGATATATCTTCTCTGCGTTGGGAAATAACATAGGGTGTTAACAAAAAGATCAATTGCTTCCCCACATTGCTTCCCATGATATTTCTAATCGTAGGAAGAGGGATTGTAAAGCTTTAGCCTGTTAAAATTTAGCTCCAAAGGCTGCCAAAATTCACTCTACTCATTTTACGCTGCCTTTTATCTCTCTATATAGGTAAAACGGCACCGTTGCAGATTGAGCGTGACAATGCGTGACTGGGTCGTTCAACGCATGCATTAATTGTGTTAAATATTTTAACGGTATACATTTTCAAAGAAATTAATTACCGCCGTTATCAGGATAAATTTGATAACCCTACCTCAAGCCTGAACTAAAGACTCTGGATGAGTGTAACATATTATGTCTGTAACGTTAAATACAATTAGAAAATGATTTAATTAAAAAATATTTATATATTAAGAAAAGTCATGGCCGATATTTTTTGCCGATTCCGATACTTTGAAAATGATGTGATCGGACCCGATCGATCGTCTGGACATCTCTATTTTTCACAAAATGTTTATTTCGAAAACCTTGAAGTTGTTACATGTATCATGATTAAAGCATCCAGTGGGACGTCACCATACAATTACTCCACAGCTGTGTATCTCCGTATCGGTTTAATATCGGTATCAGATATTTGGGGTTGGACAATGTAGGGATCTCAGTTACAGATATCTGTTTAAAAGTAGTTATTCGACAACTCTAGTTGGAACTAGTGTTGCACTTTAAAAAAAAAAAAAGATTTCAATACTGTAGCAATACCACATTAAGAAAAAACACATTACTTCATATTCATTTGAATGTAAAGTAATTGCTGTCATAGCTTGGTCCTGCACTGCTTAACTCATTGTTTGCCATTTGGATTTTTTTTGTTAGGTCCTGTATACAGTATATGCCACTTGAAGGGAATAGCATCCTTTCCCATATTTACTGTTTGACTGTATTACTCTAACACACCCAATATAAAATAAATAGCATTTAAATCATAGTTAAAAAATAAAGCAAGTAGAATATTTTTGACATTATCAATGGCTGGACTTGGAGCGATTTGCAGTATCAAGACAACAGGCAGATAAGGGCATAACAGACACAGGGTGCCTGCTGACTGCGGAAGCCCAACATGCGCATCGTGCAGCTGACAGAACAAGACACGCAGGTGATGGCCAAGGCATCTAAAAGCCCACGTCTGGACCACAAAATCCCACCATTAGCTCTTCTGGGGGCCAACAATAGACAGTCCAGAACAATGGACATCCTCTCCTCCCACAAGGAACATCTGATAACAGAGGAACCCGCGACACGTGGCGCTGAGAATGGCAAAATCGTCAACTCTCGTTGCCCTGACGCCCAAATTCTCCTGTCTAATCCACAACAGACAATAATCCTGACTGAAGACTGAATTCTTTAGCTAGCGCTGTCTTTTTCTCAGATACAATTTTGTGTAGTTCTTGCTTGTTAACCCTAGAGCCAGCTTTTCTCCTCGTCTGGGTCTATTTGCTGTTTTCCCTTGCCGTCTGATTGCTATCGCCTTGGAAAAAATAGTCAACTTGTGTTTCGAAGCCTTTTTCCAGCTTTTAAAATGGAGTCAGTACAAGGGGTTCAAACTAAGGGGCCGTTTACATGGGGAGTCTCTGAGAATACGAACAATTTGAAATGTGCATTTATATGGTTTCGTCTCTATTCAAACAATGTTGCAATTCCGCATGAAAACGATGTAATATTCATGCCAGGCCCTAGGGGGCAGTGCAGATTTACAAGGCCACAGGATATGATGCACTTTGATCCCACCGAGCGTCTCAGCTCGGAAGAAAACATGCCCGCCTACTCCAAGCAATGGCGTTTTTCTTTTGCTCCAAAAAGCACAAAAATTGAAACATTCAACATATTTAAATTTAAAAATACTATTAAAACAGTAAATTAAGGCTGACATTCCGCCATTTGCTGGTTTTAATGTTTAACGCTAGAAAACCCAGCAGAGGCCGACTTAGCCTTTCCCGAGACAAACACTCCTAATATTCCCTAGCAATGGCTGATTTGGCCTCTCCGTCGTGACTCATGTGGTAGTTTGTGTCAGTTCAAGCAAGTCAAGCTACATTTATTTAATTACATTTATTTATAAAGTTTGACACTTTTTACTCATTTTTTAATTCACTTCTCCTACACTCCACACATAACGACAGAAAGAATGGTCCAAATGTGTGCATTGTTTTGAAGAAGAAAAAAAAGCGTTTTAGAACTGCAATTTGAATGTAAAGCAGGAATTGTGTCTATAGTTTAGAAGGACTGAATCAGGGGCATGGAGTATGGATTGCGGTCATTGTGTCTGAAGTTAATGTATGTCTAGTGGTTGCATTTCCATATGAACGGCTATTGTCTGTCCGACAACGACTTGCCATTTCAAAAGCACTTGGGTCATTTTTGCCACCTCTGGGTTTTCCGGGGGAGAGGCCACATTGGCCATTGTTTGGGACTAGTTGGAGTACCAGAATTCTCTGGGACTTCTAGTGTTAATAGCACAACTGCGCACGCCCACGTGACGTGTGAGAGTGCTTACGTCATCGAAGCGAAGGGGGTTTCCATTCATATGAATGTGCTCCGCCCCCCCCCCCCCCCCGAATCGTTCCACTTTGGAGGCAGGATTCGGAAATTTGCGTCTTTGCTGACACCATGTGTGCGCGAGGGTATTTCGCAAGTCGGTCATTGCGTCTTCGTGTCGCAGAGACACAATGTAAACTGCCCCTAAGGTGATCGCGTGGAATTTGGCCTTTTGGCTGGGTTGTCGGAAGTCCGCTGGCCCGGGTTGTTTGAATTGCGCTGGCGTGGTTCCGGCAGTTTGGCTGGCGGGATTTGGGCAATCTGGCTAAAAGGGCAAATTCCGACACACTGCAATAATCCAGTAGACTACAAACACTTTTAATTAACTTGTGACGTCTAATAAGCGGGAGGGTGGCAGCGAATAAACCTCAAATGGATTGGACATTTACCGCTGTCAATGGCAGTTAAAAATCAATTCTAAAACATACCTCTCCAGAAATTATTATAAATATTACTGCTGCTCTTTGCAGAGGTGGAACAAATGTGAACAGGGCTCGGGTGCGGTGCGCGTAAACAGGACCCTCTTGAGTGGACCATCGAACAGGGGTGTGAGCTAGTGGACAATTATTCGCAAGAGGTGTGTGTGTGTGTGTGTGTTGGATTGATGCAAATTGATTTTTTTTTTGCAGGCCCCTATAGAAAACCAGACAAGCGGCTGACAGAGATATTTTAACACTTAAACACTATATCATGGCTCCGCGCATCATCTTACCTTTCCATTTGACCCTCCCCTTGAGCAACCTTGTCCACTTTACGCCTGCACCCAGGCCCCTTAGGCTAGGTACATAAAGCAGGCCCTAATGCACAAACCAGATTTTTTGTCATATCTGTTTTTTTGGCGTGCCCGTTCAGACTGCCTTTCTCCATTGAGCCCGTTCAAGTATCACAAATGCGCACTAATTCGCAGTACGAGATGCGCTCAGCAAAGTGACCCGCATGCGCAGGAGCATCAAAACAAATTACACATGCTAGCTGTATGTCATTCCCTGGTGATCATATTTTGATTTCGGAAAAAAGGCCACAAATAACAGGCATAAATAATCCCCGTTTAATCTTATATTCAAAGTTTATATGGATCGATAGCATGCACACACTGTCCGTGCATGACACACGGATGTAGAGCAGGGCGGTAAACTGAAAAATTACCGTTACTGAAATTCTTCATGATGACCGAAGTAGACCATGTCGGTAAATTCGGTAATTTAATAAAACAAGAAAATGTAGTCTTTTCATCCCGCTTTGACGCTGTGCTGTTCGGCTGTTCATTCCCCTTTAAGAAAGCAGTCAGTGCACTTACGTATGGAGTCACGTGGTTTTCAGGAAGCCAAACAAACAGAAGACCGGTAGGCTGACGCTAGCGGCTAACGCTACAAGCAAACGTGATGGAGCCGGGCTTAAGGGAGCTTCGCCAAACTTTCAGCCGACATTAAGTAAACTCTTGGCGGGTTCCAGACGGGCTTTCACCCGCTGTCCTGCCCTGGTTCTCATGATTTCAGGAGAGGATGCTTTCAGTGCTTTTTTATCTGGTAGCCAAGCCACAGGCTAACGCTAGTGGCTAACGGTACAAATGAACGTGATGCGAGTCGGGTAGCGGCTCTAACCTCTTCGAAACAGCTGAAATTAATGAGTGGACTGGGCACGGACATCATCTAGCAATCATTATGTCACGTAATTTGGTATTTCTATATGATTTCTCTGAAAGCTTTCATGATGGTAAAGCACTCAGCATAAAGTATAATCCAACAGTGAAGCCTATATATAATATAACAGTTTAATGGCTACAGCTATTTTTCTGTATGTGTTTGCTTTATTCTGCCATCATAAAATCTTAAATGTTTCATTGGCATCAGAGCAATACAACTTTAATATGGTTGTGTCTGTGTGGGGGTTGCATGCATTAAAAAATGTTCTGGAAAAAAAAAAACCTGAAACCTGACGTAAACACTTGTGTTGAATAATTGTCACAGCAGCCATTACCAATAAGTTGTCTGAAGTGTACTGTTAAAGCTGCAAGTCATTTATGTTACAATGACAAGTCGTCATATTGATTTTTATAATGTACATTTTTCAAGTCATACAAGCTGTTATAAATGTTCACACAATAATTATTATTGTTTACAAGATTTTTTTTTTTTTTTAATACTTAATGTTTAGACTGCATGTGCAATTGTTAAATTGAAAGCTGGTAAATAAATGTAACGAGAAACGGTTAATTTGTAGTCCACGCATTGATTCAAATTTTCAAATTATGTAACAGTCTGCTTGGGCGAATCTATCGTCATTTATGTTATCGAGGTAAATCTGCTCAATTTACCGTGATACGTACTTAAGGCCATATCGCCCAGCCCTACACGGATGTACGGACAGTTTGCCACGATTATCTGCTGTGTAAGGAAACTTGAAATATTGCTCATATGGAGCAGAGAGAAAACAGAGCATTCTCAACCCAGTTTATTTTTTATGACTGTTGTCAAGCGTGACCCCTTCCCAGCTAGGTGCGAACGCACAGCTGCACCGCTATCGTAGCGCCCAGTCTCTCTCGCTCTTTGATGACGTAATTGCTGCGTGAATTCCGATTTGGGAGAGACGACAGTTCAGACCGCCGCGACATTCTGGAAAAAGGTGGCCCAAATCGGATTTAAACCACATACTACTACTACTACTACTAATAATAAATGTTATTTCTAGAGCGCTTTTCAAAACACACAAAGACGCTTCACAAGAGACATGGACTCACAGTACGATTAAAAGGTATTAAAAGGATAAAAAAGTAAAAGCACAATAAAAAGTAAAAATATAACAGAGCTAGGGGTTATGGTGGGTAAGAAAGAGTGAACAGGTGTGTTTTCAGTCCAGATTTGAAAAGTGATACGGTAGATATGCTGCGAAGATCAGGGGGTAGGGAGTTCCAGAGCTGGGGTGCGCAATGACTAAAAGCTCTGGAACCAAAGGTGGAGAGGCGGACACGGGGGACGGAGAGGGGAAGAAATATTGAATAGTGACATACAAAAGTGATCCAGATCGGATTTGAAATGGTCCACTTCTATGCGACTTGTCACGTTCAGACCGTCAAGTTAATGCCTCACTCGTGTCGGAAAAACACGAAAAAATCGGATTTGTGCGTTAAGACCTGCGGTATGAACCTAGCCGTAGAGGCCCGTGCCCGGGTGCAGCTGTACCCACGGCACCCCACTAAGTTCCATCCCTTGTGCTTTGCTAGCGCTACAATTTTAGGCTAGATGACAATTGTGTTGTTTTTATTAAAATATCCTTTGGCAAATCGGGCCTAAATCCATTCAGCGCTTTCAAATAGCTGGGAAATAAAAAATGGCTAATCGTAGGGTTAAAGCGTTCATCTTGACGGACGGCTGGAGGACGCGCGGCGGTCCCATAAACATAACGAATGTTTTCCTCTCCGTTCGGCATATTTAGACGAAGATACGCTCGCATTCGTCTTGATTTGCCCTCGCGCGCATTAACGAGCTCTTAAGAGGAGAAGGAGGAGGAGAGAAAAAAAATCACATCAGTCTAATTTGCGTCTAATTTGGCCGCCGGAATATCATTTTGTCCAGTTAGAGGAATCGCGAATGGTAATTTGCATGGGGGACGTTTCCTTATTCAATCAGCAGTCGGGCTGCACCGGTGGCAGCGCTTATTGGGTTAAAAGCTCATCTCTCGTGCTTGACTTTAAATACACTGGGCTGGCGTTAAGAAAAAAGAAAAAAAAAATGGATCAAATCAGCGTCTCGCTATCTGTAGTCGGAGGCGCGCTCCATTTCCCTTTGTGCACGCTCCTATTCTCTGCCGGCCCGTATCAATATTGTATTGAGTCGCTGTTTGTGGCCCTTTATGCCATGGCTCGGCAGTAGGTCTGCAGATTGCGCAGTCTTTTTCTGGAATGGTGCCCTCTAAATAATGATAAACGACTTGAGCAGTATGCCATTTGCTAATTATATCCATGATTTACTACACAGCCCGACTTAAATCATTCAAAGCAGCCTGGCGTAACAATGCCTTTTTTTTGTGTGTGCTTTTCCGCTCCCAGCCGCGCGCAAGCGTTTCCATGTGTCGACTCTAAACATTATATGATTGTATGTTTAGAAATATGCACTTGGTTCGCTTTTCTTCCCCATTCATCCGCCGTGCACGCAAATCCCACTTTTGGAAGTTTTTTTTTTCTTTAAAAGAAGGAGGGGAGCTTTGCATTTTTTCCCCTCTGTGTTCATTGTTTAATGAAGCTAAATCTGGCGGCGACTCCGAGCCTCTTATAATTGCTTGCAGGATGTGTATCGCGGCGGTGGAACATCCACTCCTGGCAAGCCGCGCGTTCGTCTTCCAGCGTTCGCGACATGAATATGCATGCGCCGCATAAATAAATAGACGGCATCGCAACAGATTCACACCTTCTTTACCAGATTTGGACGACGGCGAAGGTCCGAGGGAGGCGTGACCTCAGAATCTGGAGGTCAACGCATGGTTATTTATCCCGAGCGGGGGAAAAAACTTGACTCTTTCCCTGCCGTCGCCACCTTCCTGATTGATTTTTTTGTGAAGACCTGTAAATATGCCACTTCAATAAGACCGTGCAGGGCTCTGTACGAGTCCCGACCTGGATGAGGGGGATGGATCGTGTCGTGCGGCGCGGCTCCGTGCAGACCAAACACATTGGTGGGGTGACCCGGATCGGCTATGAGGGTTTCAGTGGGTGAGTGTAACAGGTGCACGCAGATCCTAAACTAAGCACCTGCGTCTGAGATATAAATACCAGGATGAGCACTAACTATCTTCTACTTAACCCTGAAAAGACAGAAGTCCTTATAATAGGCCCAAAAAGTGTGAGAGACTCTTTAACTGCCCAGATAGTCACTCTGGACAACGTAAGTGTAGCCTTCAGCACCACAGTTAAAAACCTAGGAGTTCTATTTGACCCAGCTCATATTAAACAAACCTGCAGAACGGCCTTTTTCCACCTGCGCAATATAGCCAAAATTTAGAAATATTTGATCTAAAAACGATGCAGAAAAATTAATTCACGCGTTCGTTACATCGAGATTGGATTACTGTAACGCCCTACTTGCAGCTTGTCCTAAAAGTTCTCTAAAAGGTCTTCAGCTAGTCCAAAACGCAGCAGCAAGACTCTTAACAGGAACTAATAGAAAAGAGCACATCACCCCTGTACTCCAGGCCCTTCACTGGCTTCCAGTCGATTTTAGAATTAAATTTAAAATCCTCCTTCTTACATTTAAGACTATTAATGGGTTGGGGCCATCGTATCTCACCGATGCTCTGGTTCCATACCGCCCCAACAGAACACTCCGCTCTCAGAATGCAGGTCTACTGGTAGTTCCCAGGGTTTCTAAAAGTACTGTCGGAGCTAGAGCCTTTAGCCACCAAGCCCATATTTTATGGAATCAGCTTCCAGCTAGTATTAAAGAAGCCGAGACTGTCTGCACATTTAAGATTAGACTAAAAACGTTCCTATTCGACAAAGCTTATGGTCAGTTTAGTTGAAGTCGGACTAGACTCACAGTTCAGTCTAAGCTGCACAAGAAGCTATAATGCTGGGGGAAGTACAGCCACTGAGTTCTATCTCCTTTTTCTCACTCTACCCACCACTTGTCTTACTTTATTTCTATTTTTCAATGTTAATATCTAGTTGACTAGTCTCTTCATCACTAGTCACCCGGTGTCCCCTTTCCCCCCTCCCTTTTTCAGCTGCACCCTCCTGACTATCCGGACCCCTGGCTGGATGGACGTCCTCGTTGCCACCTCCGTCTGATGTGGCTAGATGGACCTTTCTTGTTCCTTTACTCTCTTGCATCTTTACAAAGTGTAACTCCGTCTGCTAATTCCCATTGGCAGTCCAGTGGATATTTCCTGACCGTGGTACTCCCCAAGGTTTCTCATTTCTCCCAGAGTTTTTCCTTGCTGACATGGAGGGTCGAAGGATGGGGGATGCCCAGGACTTGACCTTTATTTATTTCATCTCTATTTATTTCATCTGCTGTTTCTGACTGTGTATCATATTGCCCCTGCAAAGCCTTTTGAGACAACCATATTGTGATTTAGGGCTATACAAATAAAATTTAATTGAATTGATCCGTTGTGTGCATTGCATCGAAACCCTCCTCTCGATGCCTTCAAGAGCCACCCTGCAGCCCACATCATAGACAGTCAATTTTTCCTCACCCTCAACAACTGCACCCTGCCTTTCTCAACACATTCCCGCAATCTTGATATAATTTTTGACAATAAACTCAGATTCGACCACCACGTCAACCATATCACCAGAACTGCCTTCTTCCACCTCAAGAACATAGCCCGTCTTCGCCCCTCCCTCACCTTCTCTACTGCTGAAACCCTCATCCATGCCTTCATAACCTCCAGACTTGACTACTGCAACAGCATTCTCTTCGGTTCTCCATCCAAACTCATCAATAAACTACAATATATCCAAAACTCTGCTGCACGCCTTCTCACCCGGACCCCCTATAGGAACCACATTACCCCTGTCCTCCAGAAACTGCACTGGCTTCCTATTTCATACAGAATTCAGTTCAAAATCATCCTTCTCACTTACAAAGCACTCAATAACTTGGCCCCGCCCTACCTCACAGACCTTCTCTGTCCCCACAACCCTTCCCGTCACCTCCGCTCTTCTAATGGAAACATCCTCGCACCGCCCAAACAAAGAACACACCGAACTAGGGGGGACAGAGCCTTCTCCGCTGCCGCCCCCTCCCTTTGGAACTCACTCCCAAAACCCATTTGTTCCTGTTCAGACCTTCCCACATTCAAAAAACTGTTAAAAAGTCACCTTTTTAAACTAGCTTTTAACTTATAATTATTTTCTTTGTTTTGTTCTGTTCACGTTGTTTGCTGTTTCTGTTCCTACTGTAGAGCGTCTTTGAGCATTGGTAAAAGCGCTCTACAAATAAAATGTATTATTATTATTATTATTATTATTATTATTATTATAAGAGGGCGTGCAGGCATCTAAAGCATCTAGCCTGGGCTTTTAACTTAGCACTTAGCGGTTAGCTCCCACTCTCTCCTGCTGTGCTGGGCGAGGGGCCGGTTGAGGTCACGTTTTAGATCATTTTCTGTTGATTTCAGGACATTTATGGGTCACTACTCGTAGGTTTTGAGGCATTTTTGGGTCACTTCTTGTTAATATCGGGTCATTCACACATATTCTATGTGCAATACTTATTTACGTGCAATATCAATGTGCAATATTCAGTACCTCACTGTCAACTTCTGCTACTTCTATTCACACACTCTATGTGCAGTACTTATTTACGTGCAATATTAATGTGCAATATTCAATGCCTTCACTGTCACATGTTGCTCCTTTAATTATTTAAACTGCCTGAACATAGGACTACCTCATACATATTTTATATTTATTTAGAACTTACGCTTTTATTCTTGCAAGCCACTTTCAAGATTTTTACTTGTCCTGCACTGTAAAGGGAGATGCTCCACATTTTCATTGTACAACTGTATCATGACAACAAAGGGCTATTCTATTCTATTCTATTCTATTCTATTCTATTCTATTCTATTCTATTCTATTCTATTCTATTCTATTCTATTCCCTAACTGGAAATGAAGGGGCATTGGAAATAGGAATGTTTTTGTCAAATTGTGATGGTGGCGTACGTCTGTGGGAAAACCTTTTGTGCACCTGGATTTCCAGAATTTTTGGATTTGTACAGTAAATTATGTAAATTGGATAAAAAAAATTTACAACAATATATATATATATATATATATATATACTCAAACGAAAAAAACGATAAACTACGTTTTTGTTATTGTAAAGGAGACTTTGTTTTTTTTTCCATCAAAAACTCCACGTTTTTGCAGCAAAATGTAAATGTGAAGGACAAAACGGAGCGCAAGCCCGAGTTTCGCCCATTTTTGGAATGTTTCTATGTTGGAACGGTGAAAGAATCAGTCAATGTGCGCGTGCCGGGTAGCACGCTATTCAGATATATTTGCTTTGCCCCGCCACCAATGAGTTAAAAACTCCCAACTCTTATCTCAAGGCACTAAAGTCGCAATACAGAGTCCTTCCACTCACATAAAGTAGCAACAAATATGAATGCATTCTGTTTTTCCAGCTGTTTTGAGGAAGATGACGCTATTTATCATCCGGATCATTAAAGGAGCTCTTCGGGGTTAAGTCTCCGTTTCCGCCATTTGCAAAAGGCGTCTTGGAGGAGCATGTGCGACGGCGAGGACATCTGCGCCGTCATCCGTCAAGGGGGGGCCTGCCGTGACATCTGGGGACTCTACTGTATCCTGCCTTGCAACATTACGCACAATTTACAGCTAAAGGTCATTATGTAGCCGTTAATCCACTTTTAATTGATATCAGCGCAAACAGCACAACCTCCCCCGCTCCTGCCGCCCGCCCGCCCGACGCTTCGCCAGCCAGCCAGCCAGCAGGAAATTGATGCTCGGGGAGTTAAAAATAGGACGGGAGAACTTTTTGTCGCACGTTCGGAGATGAAAGCCAGGTTGTTTGCCCTGGAAAACATCGCCGATCTCGGAAACGCCTCCTCCCGCTTGATCACTCGCTGTGTGTGTGTTCCTTTTTTGTTTCGCATCTGGCTTTGTTAGCGCCACTCAAGCTAACAAACGAGGCTGAACAGGCATTCGGTACGCGGCGACTTGAAGTGATCCTCTAACTTAAATACACGTAGGCTCTAATAAACCACAATTGTTCTCTTGTACTAAAATATGTTGTTAGAAACACATAAAATGTTAATGGCAATATTTGATAATATTTAGTACATATTTTGACCATTAGTTGGCGCCATGGTTTGCGGGCTCGCAGTGATGACGTCATTGGGATCATTCCAAATGTGTAGCGTGTTCAATAATTGCTATTGCTGCCTAAACTCGCGTAGTAAAATGCCATGATGTGCTGCTTTTGGATGCATTTTCCAGTCAAATGGAAACAAGGGGAGTGAAGTGAGTGGTCAAGGTGGAATTATTATTTTTAGTGAATAAATGTGCATAAGTGGAAGCTTCTCCCCCTTTTTGCTCCCTGTATGCACGTATCCTACCCACCACGCTTTACAACGGGCACCCAAACATTTTTCCTGGATCAGTCAAGTAAGGGATCCATCTATTTTCTGGATCCGACTGTCCCACAGCGTCTGCAATATTGGTTTCGGATCCGTCCATTTTTTTCATTCGTCGGTCCCACAGCGGCTTTTCGGATCAGTTTATATTGTGGAATCAACGGCCTGATCGCGGCTGCAACATTGCTACGGGATTGGTCTAATTCTGGGAACTTGGAGTGAGTAAAAAACGCGGATTTGGATTACTATTGCAATCTTTTTTTTTCACTATTCCTCGTGGGAGTTTTCCCCAAATGATACTAAATAAGTAAAGCACTATGGCACGCTACAGTGACGACAGTGACTCTGACGTGGACCTTACAATAATGTTGGATTTCGTCAGGAAACACGTGTTTGCGTATTGCTGAGCTCCCGAGTGAAGAGTGGTCAAGGTGGAAATATTCTTTTTTGTAAATAAATATGCATAGGTGGAAGCTTCTCCCATTTTTGGTACTTTTATACACGTATCCTAGCTACCACGAGTTACAATGTACAAGACATGGATTACGCAAGGTGTGCTGTTTGGCCTGTAGTGTATGTAAAGCACACGACAGGTCTGGATGCTAACAATCTACATAATTATATTGGGATAAGTTTGAAAACGCAATATGCTTACCTTGAATATCTACTAATAAAACCGGAGTTCCCAACAGCATACACTCTCGCTCCCAACCGGAGTTCCCAACATTATATGCTCTCTCGCCCTGTTGTCATTGAGACTTTTGCCCAACCTTTGTCTTATCAGGTATTTGCTGCACGCATTTTCCCCTGAAGCTTATCTTGTGAACGACCGACAGTGCTGTCCTGCTCCTCACTTTTCAGATCTGGTTCAAATAGGAAGGGTAGAACCGACGACATGTTGGGAAAGCTAACGAGTGACCCGCTGGAATTTCGGCAACAGGCCCAGTGTAGGAGATTTTGGCAGAACACCGGAAGTTTGAAGCAGAAATTTGATGGCGCCGCCCATATTTCACTCAGGAAACTTGTCTATTATTTGTAATTTTGCCTCATTTTGGTCACTCAAGTGGCCTACATGTCAATCTACACCTCATTTTAACACAGGCTGGACAGAGTTTTGTCCACGACGATCAACGAACGCACTAAACAGAAAGTCGCGGAGCTTCATCTACGTTGTGCTGAATCCATTTTTGGAGATTTTACAGTTTTAATTTGTCTACACACTGCTTACTTCAACCATACTTCATGTTGATCTGTTAAACCAGAAGTCCGTGGCAGAAAATGTCAAAGATGGCGCCGCCCATGTTTCGCTCAGGAAACTTGTCGAGAGTCCTTTACAAAAACCTGAGAGGCTTTACAACAAAGCAAAATGTATAGTGTACATGATAAATATAAGGATCATTCCTTACTATACAGTACTATACAATCTAGAAAAAAGTCCACATATCGGCTGGCCGATATATCGGTAGCCATCCGTGTGGCATGAGTTTAATTTGAGGTCAGCAAAGATTTCAATTCTTTCAGGGACAGTGGTTACTGGCGTTGACCTCTATTCAAAAGTAGTAGTGGGGATCAGTAAAAAAAAAAAACAGTAAAAATCTCATTTGTGGAGTGAGAAGACATTTCAGTGTAAGGTTTTATTCTTTTTACCTGAAGCCTCCTGATATATTCACGGAGTCCACCGGACGTGTTTTCATCGGGAATGCGCGGTGTTCCTCGCCCCGTCTTTGACTTTCCCTCAGATCTCAATTTGTTTTACACATCATCCCCGTTTTGGTCCCCATTAAAATTTAATGTGCGACAAGGAGACGCGGGCCCAGCGTGGATGTTTATTTGGCTCGGCGCAGCTTTTCCGCACATGCGAGCGGCGCGACGGATCGTCTTAAATCATCGCGACATGCTAATCGGCGGCAACGGCGATCCGGTCCAGGAGCGGATCCGGATCCGGACCCGCTTTCTCTCTCTCTTTTTTTTTTTCCCACGGGCCTTTGAGAGAGAGATTAACGAGGCGCTAACAGCCGCTTGAAAGGAATGAAGTGAGCTGAAATTTAGCGCTCGAGAGCTAACGTCGCGGCCGTTGTTTCATCTCGAACGGGGAGTGGGCAAATATCCATTAGCGGAATGGAGCGGCGTTTTTTGGAGGCGGCTAACAGCGGCCGGCTAATGAACACACTGCGGAGGGTGATATTTCATTATACAAATTAATGCTCACATTTTAATGGGAAAGTCACATAATGAATCTCGGCTTCAGTGACAGCAATTAGAGGGCCAGATTGTCCCCTTCTGGACAAGGCGCTATTTAGCAGTAAGCAGCTGCGCAAGCGCGTGTATGTGTGTGTGTGTGTGTGTGGGGGGGGAGCGAAAAAAAATAATAATTAAAAATAAAATTTAAAAAAAAAGTCCTCTGCTGTGACAATAGTTTCTCCAGGCAGGCTGGTGTCATTTAACCTTACTTTAACCTTGTCATCAAGACACACTTCAGCCCCCTCCCCCTTTTGTAACATGGTTTCAGCTCCATTCTACTGTAGCTTAGCATTTATGCTAGCACCTACTTAGTGTAAAGTTTTTGGTTCTTCTAAAGGAAGTGCATTCGGGGTTAAGCAATGATTTTCAATTTTAGTTCCTTCTATGGATTTTCTTAATTTTTTAGATTTAACCCTTTCAAGGACACGTCAGTGGACATCTACTCCAGGGTCTCTGCAGGGTTCAACAAGCCAAATTGAAGACTTTTAAAGACTTTTTTTTAGGGCTGTCAAAATTATCGCGTTAACGGGCGGTAATTAATTTTTTAAATTAATCACGTGAAAATATTTGACGCAATTAACGCACATGCCCCGCTCAAACAGATTAAGATGACAGCAGTGTAATGTTCTGTGTTTGGCGCCCTCTGCTGGCGCTTCGGCCCAAATGATTTTATAGGTTTCAGCACAATGAGCAAGCATGGTGCAATTATTGACATAAACAATGGCGGGCTACTAGTTTATTTTTTGTTTGAAAATTTTACAATTTTTATTAAAACGAATACATTAAGAGCGGTTTGAATTTAACATTTCTATAACTTGTACTAACATTTATCTTTTAAGAACTACAAGTCTTTCCATCCATGGATCGCTTTAAGTAAGAGAATGTTAATAATGTTAATGCCATCTTGTTGATTTATTGTTATAATAAACAAATACAGTACTTATGTACCGTATGTTGAATGTATGTATCCGTCTTGTGTCTTTCAATTCCAACAATAATTTACAGAAAAATATGGCATATTATATAGATGGTTTGAATTGACCTGTTTTCAAACTTTCATATGCAAAAATCAATGTCACTGTTGACATACCCAAATTTGAAAACGGGTCAAACTTGACCCGAAAACAATATATTGCAAAGGTTTACTTTTTTCAGTCCAAGTTAATTTACAGATCAAATTTAATTTACTAGCAAAAATATGGGCCGATTTCTAACACAAGACTAGGGTTAAGGCCTTAAATTGAAATGTAAAAAAAGTCACTTCAATTAAAAAAAAAAAAAAAAATGTTTGAATGCAAAAATAAATTCATTCATTCATTCATTTCCCATGCCGCTTCTTCCTCACGAGGGTCGCGGAGGTGCTGGAGCCTATCCCAGCGAACTATGGGCAGTAGGCAGGGGACACCCTGAACTGGTTGCCAGCCAATCACAGGGCACAAGGAGACATACAATCATTCACGCACACACTCATACCTACGGACAATTTAGAGTGTTCAATCAGCCTACCATGCATGTTTTTGGGATGTGGGAGGAAACCGGAGTCCCCGGAGGAAACCCACGCAGGCACGGGGAGAACATGCAAACTCCACACAGGAAGGCCGAAGCCCGGGATTGAACCCTTGATCTCAGAACTGTGAGGCAGACGTGCTAACCACTCAGCCACCGTGCCGCCAAAAATAAATTTGAAATTCAAAAAAATGCATTTGAAAGCTATTTTTCTTTGGAATTTTTTTTTTTTTTTTTTTGATTGAAGTCAGTTTTTTTTATTGATTGAAGCAAATTTTTTAATTGAAGTAATGTTTTGCTTTTGGGCCACATTTTGGCTAGGACATTTGTGTCTTTATTATTCAATCAAAAAAAAAAAAAAAGCTGCTTCAAACAAAAAAATATATTTTCAAAAGACAAAATCACTTCAATCAAAAAAACAAAAGAAAAATTTCGATCATAGAAAAAAAGTTTTTTAATGCGAAAAAATAATTTAAACTCAAATATGTGCATTTGAACACTTAATTTTTCATTTAAAAAAAATTCTTTGATTTTAGCAATACTTTTGTGTGACATTTGTGTCTAAGTCTTTCATATTAATATTTTCAAACAAAGAAAAAAAATCATTTGAAAAATAAAATTGCCCTCCCTTAATTTTTGTTGTTGTTGAAAATAATATGCAAAGCAAATGACCGTCTAAGGTGCTCGTCACATGATTTGTTCGAAAAATAATTTTGACCCGTTATAAAAATATATTTTTTTGGTCATTTCATTCATTTTTGTTGTTTGTTTTATTGCTTTACAACTTTTATATACATAGGAAAGTCAATTACATGCAATGACACTTTGTGGCCACCGGGGGGGGGGGGGGCTGGACCCCCTAGTCCCCCCTTAAACTCCGCTTATGAGTAAAAACTAAAAAGTAAGACTGCCAGCTATTTTTATTTATTTTTTGTTAGGATCACTACCACAAACCAGCAGTTAACTTGTGAACGTACGAAAAAAAAATCTCTACTTCTTTCTCGTCCTGACACCATTGTCACTTCCTGGTTTTTGGCCGCATTTTAATCCTCGAGTGCTGAGGCGCGGTGGAAATCCTTCACAGCTGAAAAACATCAACGCCGGATTCTTTTCTTCTTCTCGCTCGTCATTTTGCGGTGAGCTAAAGAAAAGACCACCCGGGTGGTGAAATCCTCACCCCCCCTCGTGAGGGCCTCGTATTGTATTAACAGACATATGTAGCAGAGTTAGCATGTGTGTATTTGACGAGCTCGCTCTATAACTCAAAGGCTGTCTTTGGCGGTGAGGAAAGTCCAATCCTTTATCACTAGTAGATGTCTAATTCATTTAAAGTGGGAACCTTCGTGAAGTTGGCCCACCATCAGACGCAAATTTAGATAAAAATGATGTCAATCGTTTGTGCTTGTTTGTGCTGCTAATGTTTTTGAGATTTAATTTTGAGTGATGAAGTCACGCAGCCCCCCATTTATTGCAAAATGGACCCGAAATGGTGCCATTTGTTTATGCTACATTTGTGCTGCTATTGTTTTATAGATAGATATTTCAATTAATGATGTCAGTCGTAGCCCCTCTGTCCCAGCATACCACCTCTCTCAATAACAATGGTGTGTCCCAACAACTAGCGCTAACAAATGGCACCCCTCCGGGTCCATTTTGCAGGGCTTGAGATATTAATTTGAAGTGATGACCTGACTCGCAGCCTCCCCATTTACTGTGAAATGGACCCGAATAGGTGCCATTCCTTTGCACTAGTTGTTGGGACACCCCTCTGTTATTGAGTTGGTACACTCCGTCAGCTGCGGGAGTTGGATACGGAAAAGCTGCAAGTGACGTCATCACTGGAAATGAGTATTTCAAGCCCCAACATTTACTGCAAAAACGAAGTGAAGGGGTGCCATTCATTTGCGCTAGTTGATGGGACACCCCTCTGTTACTGAAAGAGTTGGTACACTCCGTCAGCCACGGAGTTGGATACGGAAAAGCTGCAAGTGACGTCATTCCTCAAAATTAATATCTCAAGCCCCAACATTTACTGCAAAACGGACATGAAGGGGTGCCATACGTTTGCGCCAGTTGTTAGGACACCCCTCTGTTATTGAGAGTTGGTACGCTCTGTCAGCCACGGAGTTGGATACGGAAAAGCTGCAAGTGACGTCATCACTCGATATTAATATCTCAAGCCCCAACATTTACTGCAAAACGGACATGAAGGGGTGCCATACGTTTGAGCTAGTTTTTAGGACACCCCTCTGTTACTGAGAGAGTTGGTATGCTCCGTTAGCCACCCGGGAGTTGGATACGGAAAAGCTGCGAGTGACATCATCACTCGAAATTGATATCTCAAGCCCCCCCATATACTGCAAAAAGGATGTGAAGGGGTGCCATTCGTTTACGCTAGTTGTTGGGACACCCCTCCTTATTGAGAGAATTGGTACCCTCCGTCAGCCACGACAGAAGGGGTGCAATTGACGTCATCACTCAAAATTGATGTCTATCTCAAAAACGATAGCAGCACAAATGATTGACACCATTTTTAATCGAAATACGGGGCTGGTTGACCTCAGATTGACCTATAAAAGAATTGTAAACTCAAAAAAACGATAGCAGCACAAACGAAAACAAATTTCAGCACAAACAAATGACATTTTTTCTATAAATTAGCTTCTGATGGGGGCCAACTTCACAGGGGTGAAGTGGGAGGGTAGCAGGAAATGAACGTAATTTAGGGAGAAAAAAATAGTTCAAGACCAAACTGCGTCAGGCTTTTGGCGGTCGCTAAAAGTGTACCAACGTCCCAGTTTAGAGACAGCTGTACAAGCAAGTGTCCTTGTGTGGTCTACTTGCGACTTTAACCTGGATCCTCAATGGTGCGTTAGTCAGCCCGCGGAGGGATTTAACCTCTCGCATCATCTCCGGGCCTCCGCCAGGATCGGTCGAGCGCGTCCGTGCTAAAGAGGGTCGTCCCGCTCCGACGGAGGATAAAGTGAAATCGACGAGGCTTGTCGAGTACTGAGTGACCTCGCGAGTGCAAAGTAACCCCCAGCCAGAGTGAGGACAGGCCGCCTTTGTTGTGCTTAAAAAGTTAGCAAACGCAAGCCATTGGGACACATTGGAAGGGAAAGACGAGAATAACGACAACTTCCTCGCCACACGCGCACGCAGAGGCGAGGACTAGCTAATGAGGTCGCCTTGGACTAACGAGGACTAACGAGTGTGCGCGCAGGCATCGCTCGCACTTTTAGGGAACGTGCGACTCGGAAGCCGAGACCATCTGTGCGCTCGACATGTCGGCCGACGCACTTCCCGTCGCTCGACGGCAATACCGTTGCGCGCCAATCAAAGTCGGGAGGGCGATTTGAGGAATTTTGGATTGTTCTACTAACCTGTGTGAATGCGCAGGTGGACCTTGAGGTGATGCGAGGTACGGAAGGACTTCCCGCAGTAGGGGCAGTCTTTGGAGGCAGAGCCCAAGGATCGCTCGCGATGCTGCGACATGGACGGCGGCACGCTGACGGCCACCTTTGCTGCTGCCGATGCCGCCTCCTCGCCGGCATCTGGAGACCAAAAGGAGGGTGTTATCATCAACATCAAATGTAAAGACGAGACCAAGACTTCACACCAAGAGAAGATAGTGTCTTAAGAACCAGGCAACACGATGTCATTTTTTGGCTCCCGACAACAATTGCGATACCTGGCTGTGTGTTAGGTTTTGTGTTGGTTTTCTCCTCGTGTGACTTGTTCCTGTGATTGCCCATTGATTTCACCTGTTGTTCCTCCTAGAGTATCCTCCAACCTACATCCTCCTGTGCTCACCTGCTCCTCGTTGTGTCGTTACCCCTTGTCTGTGTGTGTGTGTATATAAGCTCCCAGTTTCTTTTCACTCCTTGTTGCGTCATTGTCTATGTCTGTGTCAAAGCCAAGATCCTGTCCAAGCCCTCGTGTTCTAAACCCTCCGGTAAAGTAAGTTTTGTTTGAACCTTGCCTTATTGATCCCCAGTACTTTTGCTTGTACTTTGTGTTTTGTTAGTTATTATTAAAACGTTTTTTGAGATCAGCACCACCTCCATGGCTGCCTTTTGTTTCCCTGCATTTGGGTCCACACCACCTGCCTGCGTTTTCCCTGACACTGTGTGGTACTGGCCGATACCGATACTGTGCCGATATCAAAGTTTTGTATTTATTTATTTTGATACTTCATTACTGAATACTCACTTGAATGTAAAGCAACGTTATCATGGCTTGGTCAGACACTGCTTAACTTTTGGCTGCCATTGACAGCCGTGGATGTCCCATTCATTTCAAGTGGAAGGGTTGGCAGTGAATGGATTGGACGTCTACTACCATAATCTTTGGACTATAAGCCGCTTCATTTTCCCTCATTTTGAATCCTGCGGCCAACTCGTCTAAGTGTGCTTGAGCAAGATACTGAACCCCACGTTGCTCCTGGTGCTGCGTCACCAGTAGGTTGATCGCGAGATAGTGTAAAGCGCTTTGAGCGCCTTGAAAGGTGGAAAAGCGCATAAGCATAAGTATAACACCATATCCATATTCTCCAGTGCGGCTTATTTGTTGATTTATTTGGGTTAATAGGCAACATTTTCTTTGACAGTGGCGTGATAAAACTGCCACAAAACCGTCACAATTGTCACATTATGAATTATGTCATGAACTCTGTTTATGTCCATCCGGGTCTTTTACATCCATTCAAGCCTAGCATGCATTGCAACGCTACAGATGTCAATAAACAAAAATCCTGTTCTGTGTTCATTACTTCTTCAGTTACTGTTCCAGTTGTTTCATTAATTGCTAGTTATGGTATTTGCTAACACTTTATTCTACAGCAGCATCAAAAGACTGCCATAAAAACGTCATAATTATGACATGACACTATCATGGGCATTAATGAATGCTTATGACAGATGTCGTAAAGTGTCACCTGGCAAATCATTTCACTTACTCCATTTATGTCCAGCTCGGATGTTTTACAACCATTCAAAAGTGAGATAAATTGCCGGATGACACAAAATGATCTGTCATAAGTAGGGTCGTTCCGATCATGTTTTTTTGCTCCCGATCTGATCCCGATCGTTTTAGTTTGAGTATCTGCCGATACCGATATTTCCCGATCCGATTGCTTTTTTTTTTTGCTCCCGATTCAATTCCAATCATTCCCGATAATTTTTCCCGGTCATATACATTTTGGAAACGCGTTAAGAAAAAAATGAATAAAACACGGACGAATATATACATTCAACATACAGTACATAAGTACTGTATTTGTTTATTATGACAATAAATCCTCAAGATGGCATTTACATTATTAACATTCTTTCTGTGAGAGGGATCCACGGATAGAAAGACTTGTGATTCATAAAGGATAAATGTGACTTTGTATATTGTGACTAAATATTGCCATCTAGTGTTTTTGTTGAGCTTTCAGTAAATGATACTGTAGCCATTTAACTGTTCTGCCCAAATGCATGATGGGAAATGCAACCATGACCGTGCGTCGTGGTCCCAATTGATATATCTTCTCTGCGTTGGGAAATAACAAATTAAAAAAAAGATCAACTACTACCTTTCTTCCCCACATTGCTTCCCACGATATTTCTAATTGTTGAGAGAGGGATTGTAAGGCTTTAGCTATTTAAAAAAAGGCTCCAAAGACTGCCAAAATTCACTCTACTCATTTTACGCTGCCTTTTAGCTCTATATATAGGTAAAACGGCGACATTATAGATTGAACGCGACAATACGTGAGTGGGTCGTGCAGCGCATGCGTTAATTGCGTTAAAGTGATTAATTAAAAAAAATAAAATAATTGCTGCCGTTAACGCGATAAATTTGATAGCCCTACTTTAAGCCAAAACTAAAGACTCTGGATGAGTGTAAGACATTTTGTCTGTAACGTTAAATACAATTAGAAAATGATTTAATTACAATATATATATACATATAAAAAAAAAGGCATGTCTGATATTTTTTTGCCGATTCTGATACTTTGAAAATGACGTGATCGGACCCGATCGATCGGGACATCTTTAGTCATTAGCATTTATTAATGCTCATGGCAGTGTCATGTTAAAATTATGATGGTCTTATGACAGTCTCATAGCGCCACTGTCAAATGAAGTGTTAGCTAATAACATAACTAGCAATTAATGAATCAACTGGAACAGTAACTGAAGAAATAATTAGCACAGAATATGAATTTTGTTTGTCATTTACATCTGTAGAGCTGCAATGCATGCTAGGAGGTATGTTGGATGACTGATGGCCAAATAAAGTTTCTGGAAGCTTTGCAGCCAATTGGTTCAAAGCTTCATGGTGCTTCCTTCTGGTCTTATAACCTTATAGATCTTATATATCTGTCAAATATAGTGTTACCGGTTAATATCTTTTGGTGTAAATATCCTATAATACACTGAGGACCGCTGTGGCTTTAAGTCCAGTGCGGTTTATCTACGAAAAAAAAAAGCCCTTTTCCCATCAAATTTGGTGGGTGGCGGCTTTTAGTCAGGTGGGCCTTATAGTCCGAAAATTACGGTAGTAATAAATTGATAGAAATTACATCGAAACAGAAGGATAATTGGACGTCTACCATCATCTGGGGCTGGGCGACCCACGATTGAAAACCTGATCTTGAAAAGTACATACTGTACTAGTATATAGCACACTATTATTTTGTTAACAATCGATGATGTCATTTTATTGTCAATGAATTTATCAATGAGCAACATAAACTACAAATATTGCATGTTCAAACAACAAAACCTAATATCGGTACAATATCGGCTTGGTGTCGGAATCACTACTACTACTACTACAGGGCAACAGTACTTCAGACATTCTGTATCGGAAGTATTTTTTAACCAAATCTTGTGAAATGTCATATTGTGTCTATTATTCGTATTGGATTAAAACGCCACTAATTGCGATCAAGTCCCGACAGTACAAACAACATTTTCATGTCAAGCGGCTCGTCGACAACGCTTTTGATGCTCAACCCGTGCTCGGCAGCCCGTCCGTCAAATCCATTGTGGGTATTTTTAATTGAGCGACGCCAGTTGTCTGGGCCCCCTTTTTCGCGCCGTCGACTGTCAGCACATCACAGGCGGCCGGCGTAACGGCGCTCGCCCTCACCTCGCGTTATGCCGCTGTCAACGGCGTCGTCGTCGGAGGCGATCGCGTTGATAACAGACGCTAAAGCGCCGGCGTCATCGGGTTTTTTTTCCTCGGCGGTGAGGGGGGGCGCGCGGTCAAAAGCGTTATCACCCCGTCATATCTGTGACAGCGAGCTGTCACAATCAGCTGGCGGCGCCGGGGAGAAAAAAAAATCTTGCCGTGCTGACACAGGAGAATCTATTTCTGTTTGTTGCCATTGTTTCTTCCGGGATAAAAATGGGAGAAAACTTGGCATCGGCCATGTGAAGTCATCAACCGCCATTGACGGCGACTGACGTCCAATCCGTTTGGAGTGGGAGTTCATTCGCTGCCATCTTCCCACTTCAAATGGACAGGACATCTACTAGTAAACTCATTTGAAGAGTTTTTAGTAGAGTGGATTATTGCAATGGCATATTTTAACAAAAAATCAATCCGGAAACTGCAGCTGGTCCAGAATGCTCCTTAGAAATATAGGGAAACAGGAGCTCATGAAATCATTACGCAGGTTTCTGTGAGTCCAAGAAGAGACTATAAAAATCATACATTTAACTCACTGACTGCCACTGACTGCAATAGATGTCCAATCTATTGGCTTGCCTGTGAATGCTCATCTTTCAGTGACAATAAATCAGGAGCAGTGTTATTAATAACGGCGTTAGAATATAATGGCGTTATTTTCTTCAGTAGTAAGTAATCTAATTAATTACTTTTCTCATCTTGGCAACGCCGTTACCGTTACTGAGGTGGGAAAGGCGTGCGTTACTATGTGTTGCGATGTTGGTTGGCTGACGCGATAAAAGTCTGAAAAAGACGGACTCACGGAGACGAGAGAGCAGAGATGGAGTGGAGAGGAGGCAAGGGAGTGTGACGCCGTTGCAAACGTGAAGCTACTATGCTACGTGGCTCCAGTAGTACCTGACTGTAGCCAATAGCCTAGAAACTACGCCCACATGATGCTTCGGTATATGTCACATATATACAGAACTAGATGCAAATGACTGACACAGCGGCATTAGCAAGAAGTATAATAAAGAACTAGATGCATTAGTAAACAGCCGCCATCTTAAAGCAGTAGACTTCTTAAGAAAGCTCTGTTGTAGAGAACCTTCCAAGCGAACCTAAGTAACTTTTTATCTAAAATACTCCTAAATAGGCAAAACTTAACTTAAATCTATCTTTAAATGATGAAACAGTTTTAAAACTTACACATGTCAAATAGACAGAAGGGAACTAATGCAGTAACGGGAGCGATTTTAACAACTTTAACGGTTGATTCACAACATTAAATGACTTCCACACATAGCAAAGGTTACCATCTAGTTATCGCAATATCCGCAATACCCCTGTGTCTAGTTAAGTTTAGGACAAACAATTGGGCTAGGGCCAATTGTCCCAAAAACCCTTTATACTTCACATTGTGTGACCCTTTTTTTGTTTGTTTGTTTTGTTTTGTTTTGTTTTTTTGAGAGAAAAAAAAACAAAACATGAAAATTATCACCAGTTACTTTGCCAAGTAACTGATTACTCTTACATTCAGGTAACTGAGTTACTAATGAAATCCCTTTTGGGAGAAGTAATTCATAACTGTAATTAATGACTTTTTCAAAGTAAGATTAACAACACTGATCAGGAGACTATTAAAATATATATATATACACACACAGTAGTAGCTCTATTTACAAAATTAATTGGTTCTGGAAGCAGTTTCTTAACATGAAAATTGTGTAAGTAGAGATGCATTTTCCATGTAAATGCCCTAATCTGTTCCAAGCCCCCCAAAATTCAGATATAAGTATATGTATAAAAATGCATCAAAACATGTAAAAAATACATTTTACAAATAGATTATTGCACAATAAACTATAAAATCAGAGTTGTGCATAATGTGAAGAAACAAGAGTAAAGAATAAAAGTTAATACACTCATGTAAAGCTGTCGGAATTACGCTGGGATACACACGTACACATACGTTAGCGGTCCCTCTTAGCCAATTGGATGCCAGGAATGCTAGACAATAGCCAATGGCAGAGCAGCATTACGTTCAGTGAACTATCAGTATCAGCCATACTGTAGTTTTGCCTTTTGTATCCTAAAATTTCTTTGACAAGAGGCAATATTTTCCCATCGAGGCGTGTTTTAACCTGAAAATTCTGTATGTAGAGACATTCAGTATTCTGATCAGTAAATATAACAATTCCAACATACCTAGGTTATAAATTGTCTTCTGGGGAAGTATTTCTTTTTTCTTTCTTTTTTTTTTCTGTGTGTGTGTGTGTGTGTGTGTGAGAGTATGTGTGTATATATCGAGTTATTGTACATTATTATGTTTTTGTATGAGAAGACTGTAAAAAACTGCAACTCACCCTTCTGCTCATCTGATAATGATCTGATAATGTTTCTTGTGATTGTCTTGATGTATGCAGGCTCCTGACTATAAGCTTTTAGTAGCTTCTTAAGGAGACCTGACTCACACATAATCTTGGCTCAGCACTGAGATATGATGTACACTTTGTAAATATGAATGTGTGTGTTAATAAATTGAAGTGAATTGAATTGAATTCGCAAGTATAGGTACAGGTAGTCCCCGGGTTATGAGTTCAGTTCCTACGCTGGCGACGTAGTCCGAATTTCCGCATGAATTGGAATGAACCCTTTCAGTACCCCAAAATAACTATCCCAAAAGCATTGTCTTTTGTTTAATGATGGAGGATACACTGCCCTCTGGTGGCAGCGTTGGGTCTGGCCGGACTGTCACCTTGTATGATTGTGGAGCAGACTCGTCTGATATGGATAAAGGATAGCTGTGCTCTGGTTTGGCCCACATAAAGTTGTTTCAGCTAATATATGTTTGTACATGCATTTGTGATTAAGTTTACAGCTACAGTTTGTGGAGTTACGTGTGAGCGATTTGCGATGAGATTTGTAAATACGTTAGCATTCGTAGAATTTAAGCTAGCCGATGTTTGTACTGCAAATTAGGCTAATTTTTTGCCTTTCGTATCCTGAAATTTGACACTGTACCACCCAACTGCAACAAAAGTACAATACTAAACAAAGCTCAAACATGCACCACTTCAAACTACCAAATTAACAAACCAGGATGAACCCCCACTTGTCACTTGCACAGGCACATGACAAAATGAGGGAAGCCGAGACACAGCTATGGGTCAATTTCAATGACTAATTCAAAAGAAGGTTTGTTATGGTTGTAGAGTCAGTGGTGTCTGCAAAGCGTGAACATCTAACTTAAGTCCAACCCAACCGAGGAATACCCAACAACAGTACCTGAAGTGTAGAGCAGAGAGAATGATTAGCAGGGAACCCAGGCCTTGTAAGCCCAGGTGCCTTCAATTAAACGACTGATAGAGAGCCACCATAGCCGGAATTTGACTTGTGGGGCGAGGGGGCACAATATATTGATGACCCTGAAACGCAGTGTCAGCAATTAAATTAACTTACAAGAATATACCCTAATTTTCGCACTATAGGACACACCTGACTATAAGCCGCCACCCACCAAATTTGGCACGAAAACAGAATTTGTTCATAGATAGGCCGTACTGGACTATAAGCCGCAGCTGTTTTCACTGTATTATGGGGAAATTACACCAAAAGATATGAACCGGTAACACTTTATTTGACAGCGGCATCATACGACTGTCATAAGACCAAATGAACAACCATGAAACTTTGAACTAATTGGCTACAAAGCTTCATTGCTTCAAGAAACTTTATTTGGCCATCACTGCTGCCTTGGGGGAGACAGGCAACCTCTGCTGCCACCTGCTGACAACACTGTTGTTGTCCAACATGCCTCCTAGCATACACTGCAGCGCTACAGATATTAATAATGAAAAATCCTTTTCTGTGCTAAACATTTCTTTAGTCACTGTTCCATTTTTTTTTCATTAATTGCTAGTTATGGTATTTGGTAACACTGTATTTGACAGTGGCGACATAAGACTGTCATTAGACAATCATAGTTATGACATGGCACTGTCCAAAGCATTAATGAATGCTTATAACATATGTCATTTAGTGTTAACCGGCCAATAATTTCACTTTTGAATGAATGTAAAAGATCCAAGCCAGATGATACTAAATGACAGCTGTCACAAGCATTTATTAATGCCCTTGATAGTGTCATGACACAATTATGACGGTCTTATGACACCGCTGTCAAATGAAGTGTTCCATATTAACCCAAATAAATCAACAAATAAGCCGCACTGGACTATAAGCCACGGGTATCCAAATGAAGGAAAAAAGTAGCGGCTTATAGTCCGAAAATTACGGTACTGTATATGATAATAAACCCTAACCCGAAAATGAGCGTTTTTTTGTTTCTCATCATTCCTGACGGGAATACTAAAATCAAGCTGCTTAGGCTATACTTTTCGCCAAGATCGTCATCTACTGAATATGGTACGCCCACCGGTGTCGTGCCAATGTAGTTACCCAAGTCTGGGTGGAGCCACTGCACTGCACTGATTTGCTTGATTTCTGTGTTTTGGTGATGCAGTTATCTTCGAGGTTTTAAGACATCGCTCATCCTTGAAAAAAAAAACAAACAAACAAAAAAAAAAAAACAAACCTTTTTTTTCTGTCTTATACCGTAACATATCTACTGAACATTAAAAAATGCAATGTTTCACTGTTTTACTCGTAGGATGACCTATAACTGTTCTTACTGTAATTCAGGTCCTGTATGGAGTTTCTCCAGTTTAGTAAACATCAATGTCCAAAATATATAACTGAGGTTCTTTTCTGGCTTCAATGAATTGTTGAAGTCGACAACCCTCATAACTAATATGTGTGTACGCGTTCCCGCGGCCAGGGGACACAATTTTTGACGGGGGTAACTACATTGGCAAGACACCGATGGTGGCTCTGTTGTACAATTAGAGTATTTAGCGGGGCAATTTGAAACTCCGCTCACCATTTTGATGGTGGTCTCTAGCGGTTCATCCTTGGTTTTTGCTCAGTAGTTGAGTTCCCTTTTGAAAGCTTAGGTTTGAAAAAAAAAACGTAAATCCATTGTGCCTTTTCGGTCCTCGGGTGGTTTTGGCTAAGCAAAGCAAATGACCGTCTAAAGTGCTAGTCACATAATCTGTTCGAAAAATAATTTTGACCCATTATAAAAATATCTTTTTTTGTTCATTTCATTCATTTTTGTTTTATTGCTTTACATCTTTTACAGACAATATTTTACCGGAAAATTCTTAATTTTAAAATCATATACTGTATAGGAAAGTCAACTACATGCAATGACACTTTTCGGCCACCAGGGCGGCACAACAGGCAGGGGAGGGAGGGCCATGACAACAAGAAGCAATATTTTCCCTTAGAGAAGTGTCTTAACCTGAAAATTGTATGTATCTATGTAGAAACGTTCGTTAGTAGAGGTAGTACTTCTTCTTGAGGAATACTGCATTCATATTTTTCCAGTTTTTTTTAAACTTTATTTGTTGTTTTTCATTGAAAAAAAACTACCACAAAGCAAATAAATAAGAGAACATTGACTTAACTCATTACTTGCCAATGATGACAATAGACGTGCAATTCATTTAAAGTGGGAGGACTGGCTGTGAATGTTCATTCGACTCTATTTAAATGAATTGTACATCTAGTGCTGTCAATGGCAGCCAATGAGTTCACAAGGAAGCCCCGAGATCAATCGGGAATGACTGATCATCTACACCACAGGTGTCAAAGCGATTCCAGAAAGGGCCAAGTGGGTGCAGGTTTGCTTTCCAACCAATGAAGAGGACACCTTTTCACCAATCAGATCTTTTACATGTGTAATCAGTTAAACTTTGTCAGGTGCTGCTTGTTTCAGTAGGAAGTTCATTGGTTAAACTCTCTGCACGGTTATCGGTTGGAACAAACTCCAGCACCCACTTGGCCCTTTCTGGAATCGGTTTGAAACCTGTGATCTACACTTCTACACTGCGGGGGTGTTCAAACCGGTCTGCAAGGGCCACTGTGGGTCCTGGTTTTTGTTCCTACCGATCAAGCAGCACCTGACCGCAATCAACTGATTACATTTGTAAGACACCAGATTGGTGTCGCCTTGTTTTGTTGGAATGAAATCCAGCACCCACAATAGTTTGGACACCCATGATCTACAGAAAGTGATCCGTCGGCGATAAAGCAAAGCATCCCCATGCAAGAAATAGCAATTTCTAATTAAAAAGTATAATAATTGAAACAAAGAATAATGTTTGACACACACCACTTGGGTTGTGTGTGCAAGGCACAGGCCAAGACCGCATCAAATTTCCAGAATGTGTGCATAGGAGAGGCTTTAAAAGCATTTTTTTAAAATGAGGTTTTGAATGGAGACTTCAATGCTAATTATATCCTTTCGCCTCATGAATTTAGAGAAGCCAGATGCACACATTTTATTTCTTAAAAGAGAATTCCCTCCATTGGCGGGTGCTTTTAAATGTTTTTTCGCCGCGACTGCTGAATGGCCTCGCGTCTTATTGTGTGTGACCTGCTGACTTGACTCTTTCTATTCTCTCGACCTGCGAGCGGGCGTGCGGCGCACGCAAAAAAAAACTTATTGTGCGGCGCGAGCGGCGGCCATCTTTTATCGAATCATCGCAAACATTTTTATTCATAACAAGATGTGGGAAAGTCAGCGAATTAGTGACTTCGCAATGCCGGGGTGCTTTGCAAAGCATTTCTCTTTCGATTTCGCCGCTAACGTTTGTAGCAAAAATGTGGGTTTATCAAGGGGGGAAAAACATTTCCTTTGGCAAAAACGTTTCAAATTTCAAAATGTATGTCAGCCTACATTGTCATTATCATTAAAAAAAAAAAAAAAAATTGCCTCAAATTGCCCCAGAAAATGATCAACAAAGAGCTCAAAATCCAACAGGAAGTGAATCAAAATCAACAAGAAGTGAATGCCACCAAATGCTCAGAAGGTGACTCATAAACAGGAAGTGACCTGTCAATGCCCAAAAATAAACAGGAAATGACCCCAGAATGCTCCTAAATGTACAGGAAGTGACCCAAAACAGACAGTAAGTAAAGACAAATGAACAGAAAGTGGTTTGGAAATCCCCAAAATACCGTAAAAAGCAAAACACCATTGCGGCGCCAGCATATTTGACTTCATACGTATGTCCCAAATAAAAAGATTCAAAGCAGTTCAAGATGTATGGATAGATTCATAGCGGAAGCTAAGTTCGCGTCTTTGGTAATGCTCATTTTCAAATACCACACCAGACGCCGAATAGGTTCCTAATTTATCAGTACCTACCGTTGACGGTAGATTCGTGCAATCAGCGATGAGTGTACTTTTTGACTAGTACCCAGCTGTTCCGGTTCCTTGATGTAATTTCATTTTTGGATTTGTCGTTGTGTTTTTTGATTTGTTTTTTTTTGGTTATGTGATTTGGTGTTTTTTAATTTGTATTTTTGTTACGTGATTGGTTTTGTGCTTTTTTAATTTGTGTGTTTTTTTAATGTGATTTGGCATTGTTGTTTTTAATTTGGCATTGTGTTTTTTGTTTTGTTATGTGATCTGATGTTGTGTTTTCTAATTTGGCTTTATGTTTTTTAAATATTTTTTTAATGTGATTTGGCTTTGCGTTTTTAAATTTTTTTAAATTGTTTTTTTGTTATGTGATTTTGGCTTTGTGTTGATTATTATTTTTTGTTTGTTTTTTTGTTATGTGATTTTGCATTGTGTTTTTTAATTTGGCATTGTGTTTTTTGTTTTTTTGTTATGCGATTTAATGTGATGTTTTTTAATTTGGCGTTGTCTTTTTTTTTTTTTTTTTTGTTATGTGATTTGGTGTTGTGTTTTTAAATTTGTTTTTTTTATTGTTAAGTGATTTGGCGTTGTTTATTTTTTTTGTTATGTGATTTGGCGTTGTGTTTTTAATGTTTTTTTTTTTTCATGTGATTTGCCCTTGTTTATAATTTGTTGTTGTGTTTTGTTATTTATTTTGTTGTTGTTTGATTTTCAGTTTTTTTTTTGTTATGTGATTTGGTGTTTTGTTTTTTATTTTATTTAATTTGTTATGTGATATGCCGTTGTATTTTTTAAATTTGTTTCTTTTGTTATGTGATTTGGCGTTGTTGTTTTTTTTTTTTGCTATGTGATTTGCCGTTGTGTTTTTTAATTTGCCGTTGTGATTTTTGATTTTTTTTTTTTTTTGTCATGTGATTTGGCCCTGTGTTTTTTAATTTTTTTTTATGTGATTTGGCATTATGTTTTTTAATTTGGCGTTGTGTTTTTAATGTTTTTTTTTATTTTATTTTTTATTTTATGTGATTTGGTGTTGTTTTTTAATGTGTTTTTTTTAATTTATTTTTTTTATGTGATTTGCCGTTGTGTTTTGCACTTCAGGGCCACCGTACCAAAATGAACAGGAAGCGAATCAGAAATATCTGAAAATCAACAGGAAATCATTAAAAAAGAAAAGGTACAGGACGTGATCTCTGAATTCCCCAAAATGTATAGGAAGTGACCTGTAAATGCCCCCAAATCAAAAGAAGGTAGGCAATAATCATTGGTTACCTTTTGCCATTGACAAAGTTTTATCATTTTAATTTAGACTTAAAAAAATACATATATATTTACACCCCCCCCCATTTTTTCAGTTAACAAAATTGAAAATGAATATATAAGAGAATATTGTTTCATCAAAAATAACGTCTGCAATAAAGATTTTTTGAAGTACCCTAAAATTTATAATAGTGAAACCCACAGCCCTCCAATGACAACAATTCATTAGAAGTGGCTCCGAATGCTAATCTTTCACTGCCATTGACGGCACTAGACGTCCAATCCATTTGGACTTAACATTCGCCACTCTTTGTCCAAATGGATTGGACCTCTATTGCCGTCAATGGCAGCCAATGAGGAAATTGTGAGAACAATGCATCTCTACTGTTAATAAATGACATTTTATAAAAGTGTCTAATATTTGTAAATATCAATTGTTGTTAATGTTATAAAATGATACCAAAAATGTTTTACATTCCCAGTCAAATAAATAAATAAATTGCGCTAGTTGGATTCCCCCTGGGCGCGCGGGGTCTTGGGCATACTGTCGCCATAGCGTGCCGCCTCGCAAACATATTTCCAGCGGTCGCCGCGACACATCTCTTCACATCCTTTTTTGGCACGCGGCGTTGTCGCGCGCGCGCTCGCTCGCCCACCTGCCCCACGCAGATGGAGGCCAAATTAAAAAATCCAAAACATGCCACCAGCCAGGCTGCGTGCAGGCACACATGCTCGACTTACAAGTTTCATTTATTCTCCAGTTGGTATCTCTAGCAACGGGCTGCCATTGACGGCGACTTGACTGGGGGCCCTCTGGGTCAAATTGGACGTCTATCGCCGTCAATGGCAGTGAAACGTGATCACTCGCACCAGCCGTCCCAGCTCAAATGGATGTGATATATATGACTCTCGGTACTTCCCGATTCATCGTACTTGTAAACCTTAACCGTCCAAACATTCCACTGATTTTCAGGCCAATCAGGAGAAAGAAGCGTGACCAAGAGGGAACTATCTGCTTTAATACAATGTCGGAGTGCAAAATGCTTCAATTTCCCAAGTTTGTTCTGAAATGTACATCATTTCCTCGTTGAAAAAAGAGCAAAGAATGTCACTAAAAGCTTTTTTAACGAGAAATGATGTTTTTTCAAGTGTGACAAGAGGAGCCATCATCCAATTCGAAGCCGTATACTTGAAGGTTCCTCCCATGGAACAGGTCTCAATTGGATCTATCCTAGATTGGTATGTGTAATATATTTATAGCGGCAGTGTTGTCACGAATTGTAATCTGATTACTTTCTTTCAGTAACAAGCAATCTAATGCGTTCATTTTTCCAAACCAGTAATCTGATTAAAGTTAGTTTCCTTCGTGTCTGTGCGTTACAATTTTGTTATTGCCTCATAACGTGTGTAGAATGAAGAATATTGCAGTCATGTACAAAGTGCATTTTGAATGGAAAATGTTAGGAACCTCGCCAATATGCGTTCGTTTCCATGGTAACTGCTCATAGTTACTTCCTGTTTAGTTCTCGAGTCACTGTTTTGGGACTGAGAAAGACGTGTGGAGCGCAGGTGCACATTCCAGCCATGTGCAGCCACCTGTTGAGATGTGCGAGGGAATGTTAATCTGTATGCCTCTATGGAATGAACATATTTTTCCTTCATTCTGGAGGGTTCCAGCGATAGGTTGGAGCCGCTACATGGACGGCCGTTTCGTAGCTTTTTCGTTGCAACGGCGGGTAGTCGGTGAGCATTGTTTACATCAGGGTTCACTAAATCCGGACCTCGGTGCCACTTTTCCTGTTGTGTTTTCCACGTCTCTCTCCCCTAACACAACTGAATCAAATGATTATGTCATCAGCAATCTCTCCAGAAGCCTGATAATGATCCTGATTATTTTGGTTTAGGTGTGTTGGAGGAGGGAGACATGGAAAACACGACAGGAAAAGTGGCACCGAGGTCCAGATTTAGTGAACCCTGGTTTACATCATATTCGTGTTGCACATTTATGCCGTGAAGTGACATGTTCCTTTAGCATTTTTGAGATGTGTTGTAAGTTCGATTGAGTGTAAAGTGCTTAGTTTCCGCCATGTTTTGTGGCCAAATTGACCGTGTGTGTACGGCGTACTTCTGGGTTGTGCGCGCACGTTCGCGGCCGCCCCACCCTTTGTGTTTATTGCACTGTGCAATTTATTTGCGTGTTGTTGATTATTGTGCAGTCAATTTGCATTGTTTTACATTGGCACTGATATGCTGTTAACCCTAACCCCTAAACCATAACCTGTAGTTCAGAAGTTTTGACATTAGGCTTAAAGCGGAAGTTCAGGTATTTTGGCATTAGAATTAATCTTCGAGTTAGCAAGGGTTTAGTGAGTTGGTGGACAACAAATTCCGTTTCATTTGCAAGTTATTTGTTAGTTTCAGGGCGCCGGAGTGGCTAAGCTAGCGCGAGTCAATGTTACCATTATAGCATACCAATAAAAAAACCATACAGATCTACGAACACATCCAACATAGTCAAATAAATTCAAAACACATATTATTGTTTCAAAACACCCATGCAGCCAAAACAATGTCACACCAAACTGCCGTAATTCATTGCATTCTGCAGGATTATTTTTTTTATTTAGATGTGCAATATGACCCCAATAAAGAGGAGTGGTTTTGTCACTTGTTCTCACGCTGCATTCGAAGAAGGTGGGAAGTCGAATTTATCCCACTCGGAGGGTACCAGTTGCGACCTTCAAGCATTCCAAGTGAATGTAAACAGCGAAGATGGCTGATCGCCACAAGTTGTTTTTTATTTTGGCCTTCAAAAGACATTTTGACCTCCAGCAAACCTGGCTTTTCATAAGCGATGAAATAGTGAGGCGTACTAATGATATTTTTCCAGATCAGAGGTTGGAAACTCTGACTTCCCTCCTTCCTCGAATGCAGCATCAGTCTGCTGAGTAAATCGACGGTTGGCAACATGGTGAAATGTGCATTTAGAGGCTGTGGAAACAGACAGAAGAAACAGGCAAAGGAAAGTGACCAAAATTCCCTATGAAGAATGAGGAAAAATATAAACTGGTAACTTGCTGCTGGCTACGAAATAAAAAAATCAGCGGTGAAAAAAAAAACCCCAATGTAATATCACTCCGCCCTGCTCCTCTGCAGAGCTTCTGGATTACAAATGTTGCTGTTCATACTGCAATTATTGACATGCAATGGTAGGTTTTAATAACTTTGTCCTGAAAACATAGGCAACACTTCTGATTGCATGGGTCTTCGATGATTTTCATGTGTGCATATGTTGTTTTTTATTAGCATTCTATAACGGTTCCATTGACTCGGGCTAGCTTAGCCACTCCAGAGCCCTGAAACAAAAAAATAGCTTGCAAACGAAACGGAATTTGGTGAAATCAACTCCACTAACTAACTAAACCCTGCTAACTCGAAGATAAACCCGACTGTCAAAAATCCTGAAGCTTAAGATCTTAATGCACCATATTTTTATACACAAATCCATCCCCAAAAAAGTGACAAGAAAAAGGCTTACTAATGAAATTACAGTGATCCCTTGTTACTTCGCGCCCTCAGTCCATCGCAGATTTTTTTTTTATAATTAGAAAATAAGTAAGTACAATATTTGCGATAACAGATGTCCTGATCCGATTTTTCACGCTCCCTCCTGCTGCTTTTCTTGGTCAGGCACTGCACTGGAGTTGCTTGTTAAAGTTAACGATGATTGACCGGCGTTAAGCTTTGATCCTGCCAGAGAAGCTTGGGAACGCTATCTTCAAAGGCATCCAGTCGTTTAGCTTGTTAAACACTAGCAGTAGTGTGCTGTGGCAACTCATTATGTAGGCATACCTGTCAACCCGAGGCCGTTTGCAATCTTACAAATAGTGACGTGTGCCCTTACAAATCGGTGACAAATCTTACAACGTTGCATACAGCGTGCAATATGAAACAAAAATAAAACTCCATTTTTAAAATAATACAAATTTATTGGTAATATTGTAGCATATAACAATATCTTCAGCTACATCATGATTACTAAAATTTAACCGTGACTTTTGTTATAGTTGTATGTAGCACTTTCGGCAATTTCTATCATGCCTTGATGGCTGCACTTCAGCTCGCAATTCAGTTTTGACTTGAAGGTAGTTCGTTAGTGTTTCCAATTATATATTGAAAAGGTCAATTGATAAAATGAACTTACCGATGCAATCTTTGGGTCAGGGAACATTTCTTTTGGTAATTCTTAGAAGTGATCAGCAATAGTTGCGGGCAAATTGTGTTCGGCAACAAATTGGCGGAATGAAATCTCCGCTTTCGTCACTTTTCATTCTGCAGACTTCATCTTTACGACCAGTGTTGTTGATCTTACTTTAAAAAAGTAATTAATTAGTTACAAATTACTTCTCCCAAAAAGTAATTGAGTTAGTAACTCAGTTACCTGAAGGTAAGAGTAATTAGTTACGTGGCAAAGTAACTGGTGTTACCTTTCATGTATTTTTTCCATTTAAAAAAAAAAAACAACAACAAAAAAACATAGTAACCTTTGCTATGTTTGGAAATCATTTGATGTTGTGAATCAACTGTTAAAGTTGTTAAAATTGCTACCACTTTTGCATTAGTTCCCTTCTGTCTACTCTCGACATGTTCGTTTTAAAACTTTTCCATCATTTACAGATAGATACAAGTCAAGATTTTGCCGATTTAGGAGTATTTTAGATAAAAAGTTACTTAAGTTCGCTGGGAAGGTTCACTACAAAAGCGCCTTTCTGAGAAGTCTACTGCTTCAAAATGGCGGCTGATTATTAACGCCGTCTGTCATTTCGTATGTAGTACTATAAGCATTTGATATCTAGGCGTAGATTGTAGGCTGTCGGCTACAGTCAAGAAATATTAGAGCCAACTAGCCTAGCATCCTCTTACTTTTCTCGCGTCATTCAACCAACGTAGTAACGCACACTGTCTCGTTGCCGAAATGGTGACAAAATCCGAACGGAGAAAAAAAAACGTAATGTGTGAAAGACGTACAGATTTTGAACGTACGGCGTACACATTTAAAAATCAGTGCTCACTTGTACAAATTACGCCGAAACCATACAACTTTATAGGTATGTGGAGGTGAGAGGCTGTTCTCCGCAGCATGAGCATCAAAGCGTGAGTGGGCTCAACCAATGAAGCATTTGATAAAGACAAGCATTTTTCTACATTATTCTTGTTTTAAAATAATTCGGTGGGACAGTAACATGTTTCAAACTTATACATTTGAAGTGCTTAAAAACCATTTGTTAAAATATATACAGTATATACACATTAGGGTTTTGTGTGCCAAATTTGTTTTCTCCATGTCAAATGACATTAGTGCAGTCATTTTCATTTTTTGACACGCTCACCTTTTCGTAGCACCTTTAAAATAAAAACACGTGCGTGGGTTGGCCTTATCGGTAGACGCCCGCGTCTTTAATCAGCGGACTGATCCGTCTCTTTTAATGTGGCCGCTCCAATTACTGTAAAAGTCACGGCGCCGCACATAACTGCAAATATTGACACTTTATTGCACAACACATTTATGACATTTTGAAGGTCACCTCGTATATTAGGCCTCATCGCTCACGACGGACGGCGGAATCTTCCGGCGATATCGATCCGCCCGCTTTTTATTTTTTTCTCCTTTCCTGGTCTTATGCAAACTGTCGGAGGCGTTAACGCGCGCTTGTAGCCGCCCGCTAAAGGTCGACCGGCGTCTGGCTTTAATCGCGCGCTCGTCAGATAAGACGTGTTTGGAGCGCAATTGGAAATGTTGACTGTCTGATTAGAAATATGCCAAAGACCAACAAGCGCCGCGTCGTATTCGGACGATGGATTTCGAATAACAGTCAAGTGAGCGTTCAGTGGTGTGGCCCAAATGAACCTTCTGTGAAATCTTTGGGATTTTAATGCTTTAAAATATTGATCTGGATGTTTATGTGCATTATTATTTCTTTACAGTGCATTCACCGGCTGCCATAGACGTCCAATTCATTTAGAGTGGGAAGGGGTGCATGAACAAACATTTATTCGCCCCTCCCAGTCAAAATGGATTGGACGTCTATCGCCATCAATGGCACTAACACTTGAGCATTTTCAGCCAGCCCTGTCGGTTTAAATGAATTGGACATCTATTGTTATAACTGACAGGCAATAAATTGACAGTCAATATTATCTAATTTATTCTTTAAAAAAAAAAAAAAAAAAACTTTTTATTAATTACATTTTTAAATGAAAAAAATCAAAAACGCAAAAAAATTGTAAATATATATATTTTTAAAAAGCCTAAAAAAGATAAAATGTTAATATGCTGTATTATTATGTATTATGTTCGTTTTTTTATTTTTATATATTATATATACAGTATATATTATAGTTGTATATTTTTATTTCAAGAAAATTAAGAATGCTACTAATGTTATTTATTTAGCATTTATCAACATTAGAGTGTTATTTCAGGCCAATGTGTATTTTTATTTTTAATTTTGTCAACATCAGTGTTGTTCTTGGCAGCCCTTTTAATTTTCGTCTAAATCTTATTTTTAATAAATTTAATAAATACATTTTAGTCATTTCAAAATGCGTTTGTCTTGTTCTAGTTTTAGTTGACGTTTACTCAATATTTTCATCTGTAAAATGAGAACATTTTCACTCCCCCCCCCCCCAAAAAATAGTTTCCCACTATTTCAAATGAACATTTACATACAAGCACATATTGTAGCATCTACAAATTTATCACGTGACAATACACACTCGGCAGGAAAACAGTACGTTATTTTCACTAAAACTGTATGTTAAAAAAAGTTCGAGAGTTTAAGAGGACGCTCGCTGTTAGCAATAGCCTAATGCTATCGCGAATGATATGCTAACGCTACGAGTTACATTTAGTGTGTGATGATCACTCAGCACAGACCTCTAAAGGCTAAAGCAACATTTCATATTCTCTCTTGCCAAGATAGGACAAATCTTACCGTGTGTGTCTCAAAAACAAGCTATGGGGAGACCAGAGAGGACGCTAGTAGGTGATTAGGAGGGGTGCAGCACATCACATGAGTGACACAACCAGACACTGATACGATGCAGGCTAACTACACATAAAATGTCACACACGGAAATTATGGCGCATTTTCGTCTCGAAAACTGGCATTCGTGTCGATATGTTTTAGTCTCCCAAGATAAAGTTTTAGCTCATTATCGTCATCATCATGAATAAAATTATCCGTTGACGAAATATTTTCGTTATAGTAATTGTTGACTAAAACAACACTGAATTAATAAATAATAATACATGTAAATGCGGATAAACGCCAAGTCGTGGCTTGACAAAGGCTTAGCCTGCGTTCAAATTGCACTGCAAATATGCATTGGTACCTCTACTTACCAACGTCTCTACATAAAGAATTTTCAGGTGAAGACACACCTCAACGGGAAAATCAGAAAATCAGGGAAAAACAGCATACGAGAGGCATAAATACACTATGGCTTATACTCGCAGCTCCCAGAGTTTACTGGACGTGACATTCTTATAGCTGCTCTGCCACAGGCTATTGCCTAGCATTCCTGGCATCCAATTGGCTAAGAGGGATCTTGACTGTATAGCCCTACCACACATTTTCAAAGATGGATGATGGACTTTCATCCTTAGCTCTACGATCCTGTAGATATTTAATTCAATTATGTTTTCAGTTTAATGTAGCTATTTCCAGCTTGCTATGTTGATAATTGCGATACTTGTTCACCGCTTTTCGTCTTACTGCGAAGAGAGAGGAAGTGACGATCGGCCCGCCGTGTTATTTACGTCATCAGCCATCGTGCTGTGACCCGGGAATTTAACGCCCGCTTTCACGCACACCGCTTCCCGGGAAAGTCCTGGACAACATACCAAGACAGGACCTGTGGAATGTCCACGTAATCTCCGTGTCAGTCGTCCCAGGAAATTGTTTTCACGTACAACTGCTGTACGGTTAAATCCCATGATATTCCCGGTGTTTCGGAGTGTGTGAAAGCGGCTTATGAGTACGTGTGTATCCCAGCCTCCTCTTCATTCCCTCCTCGTGTTCTGACAGCTTCACATGAGAGTATTAACTTTTATTCTATATTGTAGTCTTGGCTTTAATTGGTTTTATCTTTATTGTGCAAGAATGTTACATATTTTGATGCACTTTTATGCATGATGAAAGATTATGAATTTTGGAGTGCTCGGAGCGCATTAGGGCGTTGACATGAACAATGCGTCACTCCTTCCATAATTTAAGTTAAGAAACTACTTCCAGCACCAATTGATTTATTAATTAGAGGTACCATTGTATCTGATTCCAATGGGATTCCTCCTCAAATCTGATTTTTAAGGCTGACTGTTCAAACTACTTTTAGCAAGTGTCATACTCAGATCTGGGCCTGTTCAGACAGGGCCGCATTATCATCGACACCTGAAAGGTTGTTGTGGCAACGAAAGCGTCATCCGGCATCGAGTGACGTCACGGACAGCCAAATCCCATCTGAACTGTTTAGAATGAGAAGCATCTTGTACATGTCAGATATGAAACTACCTCCTGTACCAGGTTTCAGATCAGATTTTGATGCTTTGTGACTGTTAAGACGAAAGAAGAGCCATCCAGTTTCACTCTGGATAGGCTAAAAATCAGATTTTGGCTGCCAGTCTGAACAAGGCCTAAAAAGTTTGATCAGTGCAGTGCTTTCTTGCACGTTTACCAGCCAGGATGAAGACGCGCTCAAATCAAGCCAGGTGTGGATGTTTGGTCACAGCATTCTCAACAAGTTCAACACGGGCGACAGAACATTACCTCAAAATGGATTGGACATCTAGCACTGTAAATGGTATTCAATGAGTTAAGAGTGGCCTGTACTTTATTTGTGCAAAAAAGGGTTATTGCAAGGACGTTGCATAGGGACAGTAGGGACATAACACTAGCAACTTTTCAGGGTGCTGAAATTGCCCCCACCGACTTTTAAGCAACCTTATTAGCATTATATAAAGAGTTCAGTTATATAGGTCATTTAGATTGTCTACCCACATGCTGTAATGCTAGAATAGACTAGGGGTCATGAATTAAAAATCCTCTGGGTCAAAATTTAAAAATGACAACAATCTCGGGTCCAGAAATATTTTTAATGCTTTTTTTCCCAAAAAATACAAATGTATCTTTACACGACCATGCTGATAATTACAAAATTATAAAAAAAGGAAATAAAATATAAAAAATAAATTTATAGTAAGTAATAAATAATATTTAATAATAATTAGTAATAATGAATAAAGCCCTTAAATATTGAACCCTTCATTCCGCTATTTTTTGAGAACGGATGGCAGAGTTCATAGGGCCTTTTCAAATTGCTGCTTTTTACAAGCGCTACCGTCGTTCGGCCATTCCTTATGCGCGGCGAAACGTCTACACAACGCTCAGCGCGTTTGCGCAAGCATCCGAACGCATGCGCACATCGGTCAGAAGCGGCGAGTACTCACTATTTTTGTTTTTATTTCGTTTTTTAAAACCTTTTCATTGCCTCAAAAATACTTTTTGCATGTATTACCCTCTCATACTTTTAACCATTGTGGTTTTTTGTGTTAGCTTTGAAGCAGTTGACCACATTAGTCAGGTAGTGTATTTAAACCATCCTTATTTGATATAACTGCATTTAAGTATTTTCTTAAGGCATTTTTGGTACGTTCTGCCTGTATGCATCCAAACAAAACAAGTTTAGCGCGCACGGTAGTACTTTGGGTGTCAGATTCGACTAATGTAGGACGTTTTCCCAATATAGCAGATTTTGGCAGAACACCGTCTCTGAACAGATGAGGCATGTGCTGCCGCCAGGTAAAATAAACAAAAATGTGTTGGTTTACTCCTCCTTAAGCACTCTGTTTTCTGCATCAATCTTGCGTAGTTTTGAGCACGGCATTTGCCGTACCTTTTCGCCTCTTCCTCCAACTTCATTCGGCTCAGTTTTTGGCTGTCACTCCGCGGAGTATGGAAAGCGAGTGTGAAACATGCAGTTCTAAAAATAACTTTCAAACTCCCATTGGCTGGCATACGCGCATCACCTCTAAGGTTTTTGTTTGTTGCCCACCTCTGCTCTGCAAACCCGCAGAAAAAAAAGATCTTTGTTGTTGCAGCGCGTATTAGTCCGGACAGCTTGAGATCCGGTCCAGATGGCTTGGGGGTACGGAACCTGACCGAGGTCCGTGGTTCCATGACCTCTGGAATGGACCCTACCACTATTATGTGAATTATTTTCATTATGTTCGGACTTACATTTATCCCTTTTCACTTACTGAATGAGCCGGTCAACCGCACCCAAACGAACGTTTCCGCCTCCTCCGCCCCCTTCGGAGAGAAGGAATATTAGAAGTTTTTTTTGTCGGCCAGTAGCAGCCACTGTAAGTCATGTAAAAAGACGTCACTGTTGTGGCAGTGTGGGAAACACCACTAATTTTGCTATTGAAAGTCCGACCTGCATCGGAGTGAGCATAAGATTAAACTTGATAACCTGCAAAACTACTGCGGTCGGGCCGGCCTCCACAGGGAACAACGAAGTCAAACTTTATTTGGATCATTGTTTACATTATGTGCATTACGGCAATATCGTTTCAATCAATGTTGAGACCAGAGGGTTAATCATACCTTTTCTCCATACCTGCATGGCACAACAACACTCTTTGGGAATTTGAACATATGAATGACATATTTTCAGTCCTCATTTCACACGGACGCGTTAAAATATGTACGTTCATGCAAATTTGATGCGCCGTCGACGGCTGATCTGACATCTGTTCTTTCAATCGGGCCTAATTCCTACGCATGTAGCCTCGCGCCGGCACAAAAAAATATATTCCAAATACATAAATGCATCTTTAAATGCCACATTCAAAGCGTTTTTATTTCATCAATGTTAAAATCCCATGAATTTATCATCTGTGACGGCGGCGCGAAAGCTGCTCGCATGTGCGTGTGTGCGCGCGCGCGCTGAGGAGAGGAGAGAAGAGGCATGTTTAATTCAAGTGTATCTGATCTGAGAGCAGCTCCTCTCCCCTCTGCCTTTACTGGTGTCACGGCGGCGTAATGGAACATGCCAGAACAAAGGCTCCCGGATCAGATTGGAGCAGAGTTGAACGGGCCATCTGGGAGGCAGGCTGAGTATCAGTCACTCCGCCGGCTGTCGGCCGCACTCTGCGCTCACTTCCCTTCGGTGTGCGCGCGCGCGTGAGTGCGCCTTCCCGCCACCGCAGGGACACCAGGGCATCCTCCATGACTGACTGACAAATATATAAATTGATAAAGATCTGCCGCTGCGCCAGTGCGTGTGTGTATGAGTGGAGCGACCACACCCAGTTGTCATTAATGGAGGCGAGAAGGAATAAAAAAAAAAAAAGACGGTATCAACAAGAGCAAGAGATTATTTGGATAGAATAAAACCAGGAAATATGATGGGTTACAGGGTTAGGTTGGAAATTAAGATTAAATAGTCATGGCTTTATTTATGAATGGAATGGAATTTTGATTTCTATTGATTAGTATTTTTTTAAACATTTATTTTCAAATTTCATTTTAATATAACTACAAAATATGTTAATATCTTGATGGCTATTGCCACGAATTAGTGATATTTTTTTAACATAGATGCCTATTTTGCATCATACATAATGTGTCTTGTTTCTTAGTTTATTGTTTGATTTGATTATTATTAAAGATGTCCCGATCGATCGATCGGGTCCGATCACGTCATTTTCAATGTATCGGAATCGGCAAAAAAAAAAATATCGGACATGCTTTTTTAAAAATATATATATATATATATTCTAATTAAATCGTTTTCTAATTGTATTTAACGTTACAGACAAAATGTCTTACACTCATCCAGAGTCGTTAGTTTTGGCTTAAAGTAGGGCTATCAAATTTATCGCGTTAACGGCGGTAATTAATTTTTAAAAAATTAATCACGTTAATATATGTAACGCAATTAACGCATGCGCTGCACGACGCACTCACGCATTGTCGCGTTCAATCTATAATGGCGCCGATTTACCTATATATAGAGCTAATAGGCAGCGTAAAATGAGTAGAGTGAATTTTGGCAGTCTTTGGAGCCTTTTTTTAAATGGCTAAAGCCTTACAATCCCTCTCTCAACAATTAGAAATATCATGGGAAGCAATGTGGGGAAGAAAGATAATAGTTGATCTTTTTCTTAACACCCTGTGTTATTTCCCAACGCAGAGAAGATATATCAATTGGTGCCACTACGCACAGTCATGGTTGCATTTCCCATCATGCATTTGGGCAGAACAGTTAAATGGCTGCAGTATCATTTACTGAAAGCTCAACAAATACACTAGATGGCAATATTTAGTCACAATATACAAAGTCACATTTATCCTTTAAGAATTACAAGTCTTTCTATCCGTGGATCCCTCTCACAGAAGGAATGTTAATAATGTAAATGCCATCTTGAGGATTTATCGTCATAATAAACAAATACAGTACTTATGTGAATGTATATATTCGTCCGAGTTTTATTCAGTTTTTTCTTAACGCATTGCCAAAATGTATATGATCGTGAAAAATTATCGGGAATGATTGGGATTGAATCGGGAGCAAAAAAAAGCAATCGGATCGGGAAATATCGGGATCGGCAGATACTCAAACTGAAACGATAGGGATCGGATCGGGAGCAAAAAAACATGATCGGAACAACCCTAATTATTATTTATTTATTATAATCATTATAGAGCTGCATCTATCAAATATTTTTAATATTCGAGTATTCGACTGAAATTTCTATCGATTAATCGTGAAGGGAATAGTACCTTTTCTTGTATTTACCGATCAACTCAACTGAAATTTCTATCGATTAATCGTGAAGGGAATAGTATCATTTCTCGTATTTACCGATCGACTGTTTGTATTACTCTAACACACCACATATAATCAATCAGGGAATAGTACCGTTTCTCGGATTTACTGTTTGTATTACTCTAACATACCCAATAGAAAATAAATAGCACTTACACCATAGTTTAAGGAAAACAAGCAGAATATAAGGCATAAGAGATACATGATGCCTTCTTATCACGGAAGCCCAACATGTGCGTCATGCAATTGACGCTGAAAAGCTGACGTCTGCACCACCAACTCTCGCAATCATTTCTCCCAGACAGTCCAGAACAAATGGCGGGATGCCCTGTCCTAATACAAGGAACACCGGAGAATGCCCGATATCCAACTGATAACACGCCAGCGAAGACTCCAAGAGCCCCTTTGACGCTGAGGTGGCAAAATCCACAACCCTCGTTGCCCTGACAACAGTAACTCCCGAATCCTCCTGTCCAATCCACAAACAGATAATAATCCTAAACAATGCCCAAGCATACCCTTTTTCTGCACACAGCCCGCCCCACGACGGCCGTCAAAAATAGTGAATGTTTAACCAATCTTTGTTATTTTTCTCGGGAACCTTTTGTTGACTTGTGATATGGTGACCCTGAATCCTGTCGGCTGCTTTCAGGTATTATTGTTTCTTCCTCTATGCACGTAACGTCAGTAACTACTAAAATACGTCAATACATCTTGATGCCTATTGTCGCGAATACGTGATATTTATTTTTACCATAGATGCCTGTTTTGCATCATACATAAATATTTCTTTTACATTGATTGTTTAATCTGATCATTATTTCTTATGATTATTATTTATTTTGATGAACTTTCTAAGCCTAGCATCTTCTCGAAAGCATAATCACAAGTGACGCAACGTATTGAAATCTTTTAATGTTGTAATTTTTTTGCAAAAAATAAAATATAGAAAATTAGCTAAAAAAAAAGTAAAATATATATTTTTTTTAATTCTGAAAATATTTCTTTTAAAAAATGTATACTTCTAATTAATATTTTATATTTTGGTTAAAATTATTTTGATTTTATATTTCAGGATTTTCTCATTTTTCGCCGTTTCTAAATTTAGCATTTTCTCAGTGTATCCCTGCAATGCTATTTGCTAACTCGTTGGACGTCTACTCGTGATAACTCATCGATAGGATGAATGGACGCTACGCCACGCCACTCGATTGGACGTCTATCTCCTCAATGGCACTGAAACGCGATCATTCACTGCCAGTCTCTCATCTATCAATTGTCCCGTAATGGCGCTCTTTCCTCGCTCTGTCTCCCGCCTCTTTTGATGGCCGCGATATCGCTTTCAGGAAATCAAAGTGTCGTAAAAAAGACGACTAAAATGTTTGTCTGCTTCTCGCCACTCCATTATTCTAATGCGTCACGTGACCGCCCCCCAAATTGGACAGGAGGGGTGTGGGAAGCAAAGCAGAGGGGGGAAAGGAAAATGTGATGACATCATTTCAAAGGCATTAGGCTTTTAAAAATGTGCCCGCCGGGACATGATTTCCTTACGCCGGGCGGTCGGCCGGAGCAACACAACACCATCCGGCTTCTCCTTTTGAATTGGAGCGTTGCCATCTTTGTGAGCGTGCGGTCGGTGCGAGTTAATCAATTTGAGGTTTAGTTACACTGCTGACGCCGGCATTCCCGCGCGCGGAATTTATTAAGCAAACAACAATTATCATTAAATGCCGCCGCATTCGTTGCAGGGGTACCTGACACGGCGCACCTTTTCAAAATGCATTTTGAAGTCAGAAGTCCGATGGGTCAACTTATGTTCACTTGCTTCGGCTTATATGTGTTTTGAACTGTGTCGTTCATATATTCTTTGATGTTTTTATTAGGGGTCGAACAATTTTTTTTAAAGATAAATTCAGCCGATGTCTAAAGCCGGTTTTGCAAACTGATATTTGAGGTCAATGTACTTATTTTTTAAAAGGAAGTTGAATATGAAAGGTAAATGAAACACCCTGGCCACTAGGTGGTGCAAAATCACAATTAACAAAGATCATCACCCAAACAATCAACGTAACAGTTATTCTCTTATATTATCTATGGATCAGCCGATATCGGCCAATCTTGAAAGAAGGCACATGTGTCGACCCGATAGATCGGCTGGCCAACATATTGGTCGACCTTTTTAACAAAATCATCACCCAAACTGAACATAACAGTTATTGTTAGGGTTGTTCCGATCATGTTTTTTTGCTCCCGATCCGATCCCGATCGTTTTAGTTTGAGTATCTGCCGATCCCGATATTTCCCAATCCGATTGCTTTTTTTTGCTCCCGATTCAATTCCAATCATTCCCAATAATTTTTCCCGATCATATACATTTTGGCAATGCATTAAGAAAAAAATGAATAAAACTCGGACGAATATATATACATTCAACATACAGTACATAAGTACGGTATTTGTTTATTATGACAATAAATCCTCAAGATGGCATTTACATTATTAACATTCCTTCTGTGAGAGGGATCCACGGATAGAAAGACTTGTAACTTTGTATATTGTGACTAAATATTGCCATCTAGTGTATTTGTTGAGCTTTCAGTAAATGATACTGAAGGCCATGCCCAATTCATGATGGGAAGTGGAACCATGACAAGTGAAACCATGACTGTGCGTAGTGCTACCAATTTATATATCTTCTCTGTGATGGGATACAATTCAAGGTGTTAAGAAAAAGATCAATTGCTACCTTGCTTCCCCACATTGCTTCCCATGATATTTCTAATCGTAGGGAGAGGGATTGTAAGGCTTTAGCCAATTACAATAAGGTTCCAAAGGCTGCCAAAATTCACTCTACTCATTTTAAGCTACCTTTTAGCTCTCTATATTGGCAAAACGGCGCCATTACAGATGGAGCACGACAATGCGTGAGTGAGTCGTGCAGCGCATGCATTAATTGCGTTAAATATTTTAATGTAAGTGTAACATATTATGTCTATAACGTTAAGTACAATTAGAAAACGATATAATTAAAAAATATATATATATTAAAAAAAGGCATGGCCGATATTTTTTTGCCGATTCCGATACTTTGAAAATGACGTGATCGGACCCGATCGATCGGGATGAGTTATTATGTTATATTATCTATATATCTGCTGATATCAACCAATCTTGAAAAAAGGCCCATGTCCTTTTGACAAAATAATCACCTAAACTGTGAACATAGCGTTTTTTCTCGTATTTTGGCTACGCATCTGATGATATCGGCTAATTTTGAAAAACGCCCATCTATCGGCCCAATAAAGTATATCGGCTGGCTAACATAGCGGTTGACCTTTTCAACAAAATCATTACCCAGAGTAAATATAACAGTTATCGTATTAAATCGGCTGAGATTGAGTGATTTTGAAAAGTCTACATATCGGCCCGATATATCAGCCGGCTACCATATCGATCGACTTTTTTAACAAAGATCATCACCCAAACAGTCAACGTAACAGTTATTCTCTTACATTGGCCATATATCAGCTGATATCGGCCAATCTTGAAAAAAGGCCCAGGTATCGGCCCGATATATCGGTTGGCCAACATATCGGTCGACCTTTATAAAAAAGATCACACAAAGAGTGAAAATAACAGTTTTCCTACTACATTGGCTGATATGGGGCAATCTTGAAAAGTGTCTATATATCGAGCCGATATATTAGCCGGCTAACATATCGGTCGGCCTTTTTAACAAATTATTCTCTTATATTGGTTATACATTAGCTATTAACAGCCAATCTTGAAAAACGCCCATCCATCGGCCGGCACACATCAGTCGACCTTTATATGAAAGATCATCCCACAGACATTGAATATAACAGTTATCGTGAAAAGTCTATATATATCAGCCGGTTAACATATCGGTCAACCTTTTTAGGATAGAATAGAATAGAATAGAATGCCTTTATTGTCATTACGCAAAGTGTTATGAGATTCAAAGCTGCCGCATAGAGTGCACAACAAAGATAATCAACCAAACCGTGGACATAACAGTTATTCTCTTATATTGTCTATATGCACTCACTGTCTGGGTGATGATCTTTCTTTTAAAGGTCGACCGATATGCTGGCCAGCCGATAGATGGGCGTTTTTCAAGATTGGCCCATATTAGCTGATTTATAGACAATTTAAGAGAATAACTGTTACGTTCACTTTTTGGGTAAGGATCTTTGTTAAAAAGGTCGACCAATATGTTAGCGGGCTAAAATATCGGGCCGATATATATTTTCAAGATCGCCCGATATCAGCCGATGTAGTAGGATAACAGTAATTTTTACCGTCTGGGTGATCTTTCTTATAAAAGGTCAACCGATATGTTGGCCAACCGATATATCGGACTGATACGTGGGCCTATTTTCAACATTGGACGATATTAGCTGATAACACTTATCGTATTATATTGGCTGAGATCGAGCGATTTTGAAAAGTCTATATATCTGCAAACTAACATACGGTATTGTTTGACCTTTTTAACGAAGATCATCACCCAAACAGTGAACATAACAGTTATTCTCTTATATTGGTAATAAATCAGCTAATATAAGTCAATCTTGTAAAATGCCCATCTATCAGCCTGATATATCGGCCGGCCAAACATATAGGTCAACCTTTACAAGAAAGATCAGCACCCATGAAGCTAACATAGGTTTTTCTCTTATATTGGATATTTATTGGACAATCTTGAAAAATGTTCATATATCAGTCAACCTTTAGTTTAAAAAAAAAAAATCTCTCTCTCTCTATATATATATTATTATTACTATTTTTTTTCTAAATTTATTACGAAATCTGCTAATTTTGCTCTTTGTGACTTTTCCCGCAAACATTTTTGATGTGTTCACGAATGGAATGTTTGATTTGTGAACTGATGAAATTAACGATGGCCAGGTTATTATACAGTATATCATTATATAGCCAGAATTGAACACGACACGGAAAAATGCATTTGTTTTTTATTAGCAGATTAGATTACTATAATGGTGATCTTTTAATAAAAAAATCAATCTGATCCGAACATTCATTTGCCGCCAACCTCCCTCTTCCAATGGCTAGGATGTCTTTTAGTGATGAACTCATTGATGATTGGACTGCTATCATTTTGGGAAGTGCAACAAGTGCTCCTTTTCTGCGGTGGTATTTGTACCTGGCGGCCATCTTGGGTAGGGCAACCGGCAATTGGAAACTAGGTCTCGAAGAATAGATGGCGCATTTTATCTTAGTCCTCTCCGTTACCGATATTAGTCCTGGTATCGGTGCAACACCGATTTCAATATCGTACGGATTAAATGAAGTCTCACACTTCAAAGTTATATTTAAATGCTTAATGAATTCTGAACGCTGTTTATACCATCTTTTTGAAAATGTTCATAACTAAGACCTGACAATGTCAATTTTCGTTTTCTAAGAAGTTGATGCGAGCTGCAGATGTTTATCATTTTTGAAATATATATTTTTTTATCTATATTTTGCCGCTGCGGGGGATGTGACAACTCTCGGAGGTATCACAACAACCAGAAGGCAGATGAGAAGAAAGGAAGGCGTCAAGTGCGGGGAGGAGGGGCAACGCGGCTTCCAAATTTCACACGTCGATTCGCCGCGACTTCCCGTTTGACCCGGCGAGGAAGGCGGCCAAGACGCACGCCGGCAAAAACAACAACAACAAAAAAAAAAAAAAAAAAAAAAGGAAAAAGGAAAAAAATAAAAGAGAAGTGAGCAAATAAATGGAAAGAAAGGCGCGTTGTTGTTTTGCGTGAGATGAAAACAGAACACTCGCTCGCTCGCTCGGCGGTAAACAGGGGCACCAGATGTTCTTTGATGTTAATAATGGCATTTATTATTAATATTAATTAGACCGCACTCAGCAATACATTTGGGCCATTTCCAAGTCAATTAAGCAAAATGGCATTCGGGAGATGTTGAGACGACATTTTAAGGCAGGTGTTCGCCCCCCTCCCCCCCGTCGTGCCCCCCTTTCCTCCTCTCCCCTTAATAAAACATTTTTGCAGCTTGTGAAAAACGACCCATTTTTAGGCACATTTGATTTATTTTGCCTTTGTTTGCTCTCGCGATCTCGCAAACAGAACGATGTTTCCCCGTTGACGTAAACTGTTAAATGTGTACAATATTATGATAGTGTGACATTCAGGTATTCTGAAAGTCTACACATCCCCATTTAACTCGCTGGCTGCCATTGACGGCGCTAGACGTCCAATCCCCGTTTTGACCGGGAGGGGGCGAACGAACCTTGGTTTGATTGAATGATCGTTTCCGGCTCCTCTTCCTTAAAATGGATTGGACGTCTGTTGCCGTCCATAGTAGCCCTAGAGTTCAGCTATGTGAAGTCACAAAAAAAAACAATTAAAATAAAATTCCCGGAGCAAAATACACAGTTACTTGAATTTATGCCCCCCCCCCCCCCCCCCAATTTATTTTTAACGAAGATTTTTACAAAAATTAAACCACATTTTAAAGCAAAACTAGGTAACTTTTCAACCTTTATAAAATATTTTCATAACATTTGTGATGATATGTTGACAGACAACTAGTTGAATACCTTTTATATCTTGAGTGGGTCTGTATCGCTTCCATCAGCACTAATTAACTTTAGGGAGGGTGGCAGGAACCCTGCCACACGCACACAAAAAGTAAAAACTACAAATGAGCTGACTGCTTTACGGCATACATCACTTCCTCTTGAAGGAATCTGACCTTTTAGCCAGATTGCCGGAACCACGTCGGCCAAACCGCCAGCCGGACCCGCACTGGCAAAATTCTGACAACCCGGCCAAAAGGCCAAACTCCGCGCGTTCACCTTTGTTTTAACCCCTTGTACTTTGACTCCATTTTGAAAGCTGGAAAAAGGCTTCGAAGCAACAGCGATCAAACGGCAAGGCAAAACAGAAACAGACATGGGGCGAGGAGGCAGACTCGTTCCAAGGTCACCATATCCCAAGTTAACAAAAGGTTCCTGAGAAAAATGACAACGTTAGTTAAAAAGTCTTTTTGAAGGCTCTCGCGGGGCGGGCTGTGGGCAAAAGAAGGGTTTGCTTGGGCGTCGTTTAGGATTATTGTCTGTTTGTGGATTGGACAGGAGGTTTCGGGAGTTACTGTTGTCAAGGCAATGAGGGTTGTGGATTTTGCCACCTCAGCGTCAAAGGGGCTGTTGGAGTCTTATCAGCTGTGTTATCAGTTAGATATCGGGCATTCTCCGGTGTTCCATATGTTGGGACAGGACGTCCCACCATTTGTTCTGGACTGTCCGGGACAACCTGTGGGAGTTGGTAATGCAGACGTGGGCTTGTAGCTGTCTTGCCTCGTCAGCATCAATCTTGCTCAGTCATTTACATGACATAGATATTGGGCTTCCGTGATAAGAAGGCGTCATGTATCTCTTATGCCCTATGGCAAATATATTATGCTTGTTTTCCTTAATCTATGGTATAAGTGCTATTTATTTTAAATTGGGTGTGTTAGAGTAATACAAACAGTCGATCGGTGAATACAAAAAAAAAGATACTATTCCCTTCAGTCCCCCTCAACCACCCCCGACAGGGCATATTTTAAAAATTATGGCGGTCTCACAACTTAGCCTTAACAAGTTGTGAAAAAATCAGTCCCCCTCTCGCCATGTCTCCAATTGCAAACATGCTTGCAATTGTAAGCATGGCTATATCACTCATAGCTATTTGTGTTAACTCCATTAGTTCACTTACTAATAATAGATACTATTCCCTTCACTCCTTTTCCCATTCATTAGAAAGACAAGTTGATGCGAACGCTGTCGCGTACATTCTGCAAAGATGGCAAAGCAACAAAAGAAACAAAAAGTTTTGTCCAAGGTGGGAAAAAGGGAGGCTACCAGGATACTCAAGAATAAACATTGGCCTGGCTTTCAGTCGTTAGCGTGATGCTAGCCACACTAAGCCACACGGTTGCTAACCATCATATACTTTTTTTTTTTTTAGCCACAACTGGATTTATTACCTTATTACTTTTCATCCTTCACACAGGCACTGGAAACAGAAATGTTGTTTTAATCCGTCTTCAGGCGACAGGGAGATCATGATTTTACGATACCGTGCGGGTGTGAACTGGTCATGGGAAAAGCAGTCTTCCTTAAGGCAAAACACCGGCGTCTCTAAAATCGACAAAAACTGAAAAGTTACCTAGTATTAGTTTAATTAAAAACAATCATGTTAGCTTATTTAGAATCATTTATGTATCTCATGGCTTTTGCATTTTTTGAATTATTATTTTTCTCTACTCGTTTGATTTATTACTATTTAATTGATTTTTTCTACAATGGATACTTCAGGTTCACGGTGACCGTGCATTTGCGGTGATGGCGCCCAGGCTGTGGAACCAATTACCACTTACTATTAGACAGGCCCCCTCACTTACGGATTTTAAATCACGTCTTAAAACATTTTATTTTTCGTCAGCTTTTAATGTGCAATGACAGTTTATGACCTCGTCTTTTATTTATTTTATTTTATGTGTTTGTTTTATCTTTCAAAGTTGACTTATTTTGCTGTGTTTTGCTATGTAAAGCACTTTGGTCTCCTTGGCGGATTTTTAAATGTGCTATACAAATAAAGTTGATTGACTGATTGATTGATTCATTTTATTTAAAATTATATATGGCGGAAAACACAGACAAGGCTGAAAAAGCAGTTTCTGCTCTTACAACCCTCTTTAAAATAAACTGAATTTTTTTTGTTACTGTTGCATTTCCTCGAAAATTTTAGATGATAAATAATTGATTAAAAAAAAAAAAAAAGTTTAAAAGGGTGAATATTTGAAAAAGAAAATCTCAACCACTTCTTGATGTCTGTGATTTCTGCGTCACGACTCTTGTTATATTACCGTGTTTCACCCATAAAATCCCCAAAAAGTTCGACTGTGGCCATTCACAGCTGTGTCTTGACACATGGTGATACATGCTACACGGAGTTTTTGGTTCGAAACAAGGTAAGTAGGCGATAGTATCTCATTAAAATCAAAAAATTATACTCTCTCATGCTCTCACCTCGAGTTGGGGTTTAATTTTTTTGGGGACGTCAGAGTGGAACTTCAAGTCACCTGAGTGTTTTCCGCCAAAAATACAGTATGTATATTATTGCCCATCACAAAATATGTGCGGGCAACCCTGATAGCACAATCGGATGTCAAACTGGGCCCGCCAAATTTTGTCCCGCGAGACGCAATAGGCCCCTGTGCCGCAAGTTTGAAACCCCTATAAATATCATAAAATCATTTAAGAAAACAAAAATCCTAGTTCAAACACGAAACGGTTAAATAAATCGGACGTTCATCGTTGTCAATGGTGGCTCAACACCATCCCGTTCGTCTTGTCGTACGGGTCCAGCCCGTTCATTTGCGGCTACGTCGCTAATAAATATAAATGTTTGTGATTAGCATCTCGCCGGCACAGGTGCGCGTTTGTCGTCGGGCGAAGGCTCCTTCATTAATTTCCCGCCACGGAAAAAGTGCCGCCGCGCAGGCCGGAGTGTCCAAACGGCTGACAAATGAACGCGCCGATTGTTAATGTACTCGCGTGCGCCACCGAGGAGGAAAAACACTCCGGAAAGCCCAAAAAAACAGAACAAATAGTCCTGTGAGGGCGAGGATTTATCGTGGAGAAGTGGCCCTTGTGGCCTCTTTTTAGTTTGTTGCGTTCAAGTGAATTTTTCACGTTTTACTTTGGCTACAAATGGCCGGAAGCCAAAGGAATACGAGTCTACGTACATGAGTCTACGAGTCTTCCTGTTGACATCGATTCACTCGGGTTGGAAATCAGTCGGAGTTGGAGGGAATGGTACCTTTTCTCATATTTACTGTTTGACTGTATTACTCTAGAACACCAAACATAAAATAAATAGCATTCATATCAAAGTTTAAGAAAAACAAGCAGAATATATTTGATATTATGGACTTGGAATGATTGGAAATTGCAGCACCAAAACAACGGGTAGATGAGGGCATAAAAGATACAGGACGCCTTCTTACCACGGAAGCCCAACGCGTGCATCATGCAGCTGATTGAGCGAGATTGACGCTGACAAGCGACATCTACAAGCCAACGTCTGCAACACCAAATCCTGCAATCAGCTCTTCAGGACTGTCCAGAACAAATGGCGGGATATCCCGTCTTACCACAAGGAACGCCGAATAACGCCCGATATTCAACTGATAACACGAAGATTCCAAGCGCCCCTTTGACGCTGAGGCGCTTGAACCTCCCACTCCGGTTGCTTCAGTAATGGCGACTCAGCAACTTTGACGCACGAACTATACAGCCCAATCTGCAATAGAAGCCTTTTCCAGCTATAAAATGGAGTCAGTACAAAGGGTTAAAACTAGGGCTGTCAAACGATTACAATTTTTAATCGAGTTAATTACAGCTTAAAAATTAATTAATCGTAATTAATCGCAATTTAAACCATCTATAAAATATGCCATATTTTTCTGTAAATTATTGTTGGAATGAAAAGATAAGACACAAGACGGATATATACATTAAACATACGGTACATAAGTACTGTATTTGTTTATCATAACAATATATCAACAAGATGCCATTAACATTATTAACATTGTCTTAAAGCAATCAATGGATAGAAAAACTTGTAGTTCTTAAAAGATAAATGTTAGTACAAGTTAAAGAAATTTTATATTAAAACCCCTCTTATTGTTTTTGTTTTAATAAAATTTGTAAAATGTTCAATCAAAAAATAAACTAGTAGCCCGCCATTGTTGATATCAATAATTGCTTACACAATGCTCATGGATGCTGAAGCCTATAAAATCAGTCGCACCCAAGCGCCAGCAGGGGGCGACAAAACTCCATAAAACACAACAAGTGAGCGTTTCACTGTGTACTGTCATTTAAATCTCTCTGAGCGGGGCATCTGCGTTAATTGCGTCAAATATTTTAACGTGATTCATTTAAAAAATTAATTAACGCCCGTTAACGCGATAATTTTGACAGCCCTAGTTAAAACTAAGGTGAACACATGAAGTTTGGCCTTTTGGCCAGTTGTCAGTGTTCCGCCGGCCAGGGTCGTTGGAATTGCACTAGCGCTGTTCCCTGCTCCCCTCATGTTTTGATTTCCAAAAAGAGGACACAAATAACAGACATAAATAATCCCTGTTTGTTTACATTCAAACTTTATATGGATCGATAGCATGTACGCACTGTCTGTGCATGACACACACACACATACAAACAGTTTGCCCCGACTCTTGGCCGTGTAATCAATCTTGAAATATTACTCATATGGAGCAGCCAAGCATTCTCAGGCTTATCATCAACCCATTTAATTTTCCCGAAAGCCTTGCTCAAAACAAGCTAGGTGCTAATGCACAGCTGCACTGCTACCGTTGTCTCTCTCGCTCTTTGATGACGTAATTGCTGCACGAATTCCGATTTGGGAGACTTGACAGTTCAGACCGCCGCGACATTCTGGAAAAATGTGGCCCGGATCGAATTTAAACCACATACAAAAATGACACAGATCGGATTTGAAATCGTCCACTTCTCTGCGACTTGTCCCGTTCAGACCGTCAAGTTAATGCCTCACTCGAGTCGGAAAAACACGAAAAAATCGGATTCGTCCATTAAGACCTGCGGTTTGAACCTAGACTAAGAGGTCAGATTCCTTCCGAGTTTTTATTGCCATTGAGATGAATGGCAAATAGGGGCATTGGAAATAAATGGAAAATTTGTGCCATTAGAAATGAATTAGTATGTTTTGGTCAAATTTTGGCCAAACTGAACTTTTATTTATTTTTTTTAAAGCAAAAACTGAATAGAACTTTTGTGCCCATAAGAGTCCTCAATTTTTTGAATGTATAAAATATTTAGACAAAAATTGTAGGAAAAGGGGCATTGGAAATAAATGGGAAATTTGGGTCCATTAGAAATGAATTAGTATGTTTTGGTCAAATTTTGGCCAAACTGAACTTATTTATTTTTTTAGCAAAAACTGAATAGAACTTTTGTGCCCATTAGAGTCCTCAATTTTTTTTTTAAATGTATAAAAGATTTAGACAAAAACTGTAGGAAAAGGGGCATTGGAAATAAATGGGAAATTTGGGCCATTAGAAATGAATTAGTGTTGTTTTGGTCAAATTTTGGCCAAATTGAACTTATGAATTTTTTTTTTAGCAAAAACCGAATAGAACTTTTGTGCCTATTAGAGTCCTCAATTTTTTTTTAAATGTATAAAAGATTTAGACAAAAACTGTAGGAAAAGGGGCATTGGAAATAAATGGGAAATTTGGGCCATTAGAAATGAATAAGTATGTTTTGGTCAAATTTTGGCCAAACTGAACTTATTATTATTATTATTATTATTATTTTATTTTTTTTTAGCAAATACTGAATAGAACTTTTGTGCCCATAAGAGTCCTCAATTTTTTGAATGTATAAAATATTCAGACAAAAATTGTAGGAAAAGGGGCATTAGAAATAAATGGGAAATTTGGGCCATTAGAAATGAATTGGGATGTTTTGGTCAAATTTTGGCCAAACTGGACTTATTTATTTATTTATTTATTTGAGCAAAAACTGAATAGAACTTTTGTGCCCATTAGAGTCCTAAAAATTTTTTAATGTATAAAAGATTTTGACAAAAATTGTAGGAAAAGTAGCGTTTTGACCCCCCCCCCCCAAAAATAAATAAATAAATAAATAAATAAATAACCCAAACCAAAACAAAACAAAAAACTCGTTTTTGGTCAAACAGTCATTTTGTGTCCAAAGAAATTGAGCCTGCGTTGCACGAGAATTCTAGTCGTTTGGTGTATGGATGGTGACGGTGTATCAAATGGTTTTGTCTGGGATATGCCATTGCTAAAAAATTTTTGGTTTACCCCTTCATTTAATTTATTGGCTGCCATTGACAATAGACATCCAATTTATTTTGATAGGGAGGGTCGAATGACGCGGATGTCTACTTTTGTCGATGTTGGACAATAGGTTAACTTTGGTTTACTTTCTTGTTAATTTTAGGGTACTTTACATGTCACTCCCTGCGTCTTAGGAGTATTTAAGGGTCATGTTCAGTACATTTTTCAAATATTTCCTGATGATTTCAGGCATTTTTGGCTCACTTTCTGTTCAGTGGTCACTACCTGTTGGTTTTGGGGCACTTACAGGTCAATTTCTGAGTCACTCTCTGACGATTTCAGGGCAGTCATGGGTCACTTCCTGCTAATTTGGGGGCAAATGGAGGCTATTTTTTTGTTGTTGTGAAAAATAGAGATCACCAATAGATTTTTGTTTTTGCAGGTTTGAGTTGAAAATCAATAGGTGTGAATGGAAAAATTTATGCCATTGGACATGAATGGGGCCAGTGAAAACGAATGGGGATTTTTTGGGCAGAATGGTTCCTAAATGTTTTGATGTGTGATCAATTTCGATTATGCGTTATTTCTGTTGATTTCTGGGTTACTTCCTGTTCAAGAATGGTCGCCACTCGCCAACAGGACGGCACGATACGCAAATACACACTGACTGAACCGATTGTTTTTGACAAACAGATTAGCAATTGATCTGGTCGTCCTCAAAGACACACATTTGTGTCCCCGTCTGCCTCCTTTTCTTGACGCGCAGCGGCGGACACACACGAGAGCGAGCACACTCAAGCATCCTCTCGGCGGGTATCATTGCGCTCCAATGATAAAGTTAAAGGGACGTCACGTCGGAGTTGCCGTGTGTTTTCCCAGAGCTCTTTGAAGCCTGAAACAATATGTTGGCGAAGGCGGGGAGGGAGGGAACAAAGGTGGGTCGGTGCCAGGGAGAAACTTATGGCAGCGCTCCTCTTCTTCCTCGGCGTTGCCAGGCCCGGGCGTGCGGGAGAGACACCTTCTGTCAGGGAGGAGGGAGGGTGGGGTGTTGCGCTGAGGATGGAAAAGCAACCAATGGGAGGGAGGAGGAATGAATAATGTGACTAGGACTGATGATGATGATGATGAAAGAAACCATCAAATGTTGTGGTCTTGTTACACCTGTTGATTTTGTCCCCTTTTTTTCCAGACCATATAGTAATAGCCAACAATGTTTTGCCATGCCAATTCATACCATATATGTATTTATTTATTTTATTTTGTATCCCTTCCACTGTTCCGACGTGCCAAATAGCACACACGCTTTGACCCATTCTCACCATTCCAACTTTGACATGTTCCAAATATTCACACAACGCAGCCATTCTATTAAAATTTGCCCTTAAGGCTTACGGTTGTGGCAAAAATAAGTCCCATTCATTCTCCATAGCAAAAAACATTGACGTTTTCATCTCGTCCTTCATTTTTATCCAATTCACACACAACTAAAGCCACTCAAAGGTTGTATGCAGTTTTTGCCAAAAATGTACGGTTCCACCAACATTTGACAAAAACAGCGCCCATTTATGTATGATGGCTCCATTTATTTGCAATGGGAAAAATAGAGGCGACGCTTTATTTGACACGGTCATAATTAGGGTTGGGCATCATTTGAAATTGAACGATTCCGATTCCATGTTTCGATTCCGGTTCCGAACGATATTCGATTCCGATTCTTTTAAGAGCCAGGGTCAAAAAGCAAAAAAACAACAACAAAAAAAGAGGCAGGGTCCAAAAATGTATAGTTTAAAAATGTATTAGTCTGTATTAATGTCTCAACTTCTCGATGATTTTTTAAAAATTATATGAATCTAAAATTATTATATTGAAAATTATTATTATTATTTGGATAAAAACAGGATGTAAAACGAGGACTTGTCCAGGCAAAAGAGGACGTTTGGTCACCCTAAAATAAAGTGTTACCAAAAAGACCTTAAGTGACCTGAAAGAGCCCCCAAATGTACAAGAAGTGATCTAGAAATGCCCTCAAATCAACAGGAAATTTCCCTAAATGGACTAGAAGTGAACCCAAGTACTCTAATATTAACAAATAAGCAACTCAATATGAATTGGCTCTCATTACCGATGAAACTCGGAAGACTGACTGTGAAGCCTCCTCTTTCAGTGCCATCGACGGCGGTAGACGTCCAATCCTTTGGACAGGGCGGGGCGAATGCTCCAAATGCAATTTTTCTGGTTCACCACATCCTGTCCATGTTTTGATCCATTTCTAAGCATTATTGGAATGTCTACGACATGACTCATAAGTCATCGATCCCGCAAAAGTGTTCCTGAATGCCGCGTGACATCATCACAACTCTTAAATGAGATCCCATTGATTTTCTATCCACTGCAGCTCTATGTTAAATCAACAGCGAGTACAATGGGCCAATCAGGGAGCAGCGCCGCTCCACGGCCGACCGCGCTACGCTAACCCGACGCCGCACACTGTACATGACACAATTAAGCCTACATATTATTAACGCGCACTAACGATCAGATGCGATCGATAAGAAGTCACGTGGGCTTACGACGGGGTGGGGGGGCTCGCCAGCCTTTGGGCGAGCAAAGGACTGCTCTTCTTTGACAAAATGAAATCAAAAGATTTATATTGCAAAAACAAAATGGACATGGCTTTTGTATTTGTTCACCGTGCGTCAAGGAAAGATGGGTGTCTTGGTTTTTTCGTGTGGAAAAGGAGGAGGTGGGCAGCTGACAAAGTCAATATATATATGTTACACTACCGTATTTTCTGTTTATTTTTACTTAATCGGTACATGAATAATTTGATTTGAAAAAAGCTTCGAATCCAATTTTGCTGCTTTTTTTTTGCGTTCGTGTAATAGTTTAATAGTTTTTCATTGAACCCCAAAAATGAAAAAAAAAAAAGTTTACCAATTTTCTTAAATTCTCTAATTTCTAAAATTAAATAAAATATAAAAATAAAAATTAATACAGAAAAAATATGTATGTTTTGCTTTTCTTTTGGATTAAAACAGATTAAAAAGAATATTCATTCATTCATTCATCTTCCATGCCGCTTCTTCCTCACGAGGGTCGCGGAGGTGCTGGAGCCTATCCCAGCGAACTATGGGCAGTAGGCAGGGGACACCCTGAACTGGTTGCCAGCCAATCACAGGGCACAAGGAGACATACAACCATTCACGCACACACTCATACCTACGGACAATTTAGAGTGTTCAATCAGCCTACCATGCATGTTTTTGGGATGTGGGAGGAAACCGGAGTCCCCGGAGGAAACCCACGCAGGCACGGGGAGAACATGCAAACTCCACACAGGAAGGCCGAAGCCCGGGATTGAACCCTTGATCTCAGAACTGTGAGGCAGACGTGCTAACCACTCAGCCACCGTGCCGCCAAAAAAAAGAATATTTAAAAAAAAAAAAAAAACGATCAAATGAAAAGCCATCGGACATCTAGATGAATAATTTGATTTGAAAAAAGCTTCGAATCCAATTTTGCTGCTTTTTTTTTTGCGTTCGTGTAATGGTTTGTTTTGAAATTGTTTGAATTTAGTTTTATTGATTTGGGTGGACACACTGCCCTCTAATGGCAATCGTGAATATGACATTTAACATGGCTGAATCCAGCTGCTCCCTGGCTAACATAAGGTAAGTTTATGTTTAAGCTAATATGTTTTTTATGCATACATAATTTAGTTTATAAGTATATTAATCAATTTCTTTGTGGGAATATGTGTTTAAACGATTTGTTTAGAGCACTGCAAAAAGAGGTTAGCATTTTACAGCATTTAAGCTAGCGGTCTTTTGCTATGCAAGTTAGCCATTTCTTCTCTTGTTGTACTTAGATCCTCATTTATTTATACTGTTTGGGGTTAAGCTCAGAAATTTTTAGGGATTTACGCATTTATTGACAAGAATTTTCAACATAAATACCTCTTTGTCTGTGTTTCCACTCGGTCAGCTTTTATGGCCCCCTATTAATTGGCCCCGTGTCCCGTCAATATAATTATGAAGTCTATGTTTGATAGAATAATCAATTACTAAAATATTCGATAGCTGCAGTTGTAGTTAATTTCGTTTTCATTTTTTTTCATTAAATCCAAAAATGAGAAAAGAGACTGTTTCCAACCCCCCAACAATCCCCTTTTTTAATCAATTACTTTTTTTTCTTAAATTGCAAATAAATTAAAAAAAAAAAAGTTATTTGGGGAGTGTCACTCATGGAGACGTGTCCAAAAGACAAAGACAAAAATTAAAAGGGCTGCAAAAAACAACTGTTAACACGTCATTAGTTAGTCATTTACTAATAGCTTGTTTATGATCTAACTTTTATGATATAAATGATTGACATACAGTTTACAAAACCTTTATTACTCTCTATCCTGTTTTTTATTATCTATAAGTAATCATTATAAAGGCTTAACCATCTGTTTACAAACACTTAACAAATCAACAATAAATCATTTATTAACAGTTTACTAATGATTTATAAACTAGTTATGACGGATAGTTATTATAGCGTTACCAAATATATAAATAAATATATAAAAAGACTATTTAACTACTGTATTGCTTAATAAAAAAAATTAAAAAGAGACCATTTGCTGTTTAATAGTTTTTCATTGAACCCCAAAAATGAAAAAAAAAAAAAAGTTTACCAATTTTCTTAAATTCTCTAATTTCTAAAATTAAATAAAATATAAAAATAAAAATTAATACAGAAAAAATATGTATGTTTTGCTTTTCTTTTGGATTAAAACAGATTCAAAAGAATATTAAAAAAAAAAAAAAAAAACGATCAAATGAAAAGCCATCGGACATCTAGCACGTGAGTTAAACTCCTACGATGGGTTAAACATATGGTTGTGCGATGGAGGTGGTGAGGAAACAGTTAAACACCAAAGGCCCGTCTTCAGCCTCTGGCCATTGCGCAACACACACACACATGCAGTGCCCATTAAAGAGCACGCACGCACGCTCGCACTGTCCCACTCGCATAATTTTAATTTGTTATGAAGGTCATTGACAGCAAGTAATAATCACCATTGGGGATCTAACAATTTGCCATTTCTGAACATTGAAGCACTGATGACTCAACTATTAATAGACTGCCCCTTTCCTTACCCGCTGCCCACCCAACACACACACTCACTGTCCTCTTAAATAATTAGAAACCATTAACCTTATTTTTCTTTTCTCGCACACACGCAGACACACAACGGCGTCTTAAATAATCTTGATGCTGTTATTTCGTGGGCAGTTTAACCGCGCGGCGTGTGTGGATGTGTGTTCGTTTGGTAAGGATTTGAATTTTGCGTATTTTTCCAAGTTTACTAACAACTAGAAAATACTGTGGTCCATATTGAATGGACGTCTAGCAATTGTCAGAGAATCCCAAAATTAGAAAAATAAGGTCTCAATGGAACATTTTTTCCAAATTTATAAAAAAGAAAACATAAATATGTTTAATTAATAAGTGGTCTAATATCTATAACCCTTGCTAAATCCTGATTTTCCCCCCCTCTAAATTCTTAATTCGAGTCACAAAATCATGAAATTCTAAGTGTGTCAAATGTGATACAATAAAGCAGGGGTATCCAACTGGAGAGCCGCTATCCAGCTTGTTTTCCATGTCTCCCTCCTCCAACACCTGACTCGAATAATCAGGATCGTTACCAGCCTCCCGCAGAGCTGGCTGATGAGCCGATCATTTCATTTGGGTGTGTTAAAGGAGGGAGGGATACCCGTGCAATAAAAGGTTAAATTGCCCCCAAATTAGCAGGGAGTGCCCGGGAATGCCCAAAAATCATCAGAAAGTCGCCCAAAATCAAGAAAGCTAGGTTCATACCGCATGTCTCAAAGTGGAAGTTGAGGATTTTTTCACTTGGCTTAATCTTCGAATTAGGGGGGTGAAGGGAATAGGTACTGTTCTCGCACACACCATATAATTGTTTGCATTAGTATAACACATTCATCTAACTATAGTTTTGGCAGACTTCACTTCGTGCCCTTGAACACAGTAAAGTGAATCACCTTTTCGGCGCTCATGAGGGGGAAAAGGAAAAATTGTACCGTTTCTCGTAGGCACCGTCTAACTGTTTGCATTACTCGAACACACGTAATATATTCAATCAGGGAATATTATCATTTTTCATATTTACTATAGGACTGCACTACTCTAACACACCTAATGTAAAATAAACAGCACACATTAGGTTAAAGAAACAGAATAGATACACAACGCCATCTTATCACAGAAGCCCAACGTGTGCGTCACGAGCAAGATTGATGCACCAACTCTGGCAATCAGTTCTCCCGACAACGAACAAGGACAAAGACCAGCGCGCTTTGTCCTAAAACAAGTAGCGCCAGCCCAGATAACAAAGTTGATAGCTGGCGCTTGTGACGTCAAGACCGGTGTCGGTCGCTGTGGCAACCATGTCCCATCCACGTACGAACCTAAACCGGCCACAGAGGGAAGGTCCCAAAAGCAATGCACGGACACACCTTCGGCCCGGCCTCCTGCAACACGGACTTAAAAAACACTGGACACTGAGATAAAACAGATTTGCTACTCGGAAACATTTTTCTATGTAGCCCTGGTTTGGATCCATTGACCCTCCGTCATCTGTTTTTGCCTTGTTTTTTGACCATTGTCGACAAATAAATTGTCAACTTGCTTTTGGTGAGTCTTCTTCAAACTTTTGGAACATGGAGTCAGTACAAAAGTTTAACACAGGAACGCGCGGAGTTTTGCTTGCTCGTGGTAGGGTCCTGGTGCATTTATAGCAGGGGTGCCCAAGTCCAGTCCTCGAGAGCCCCTATCCAGCTTTTTTCCCGTTTCTCCCTCCTCCAACACACCTGACTCAAATAATCAGGATCATTATCAGGCTCCTGCAGAGCTTGCTGATGAGCTGATCATTTGATTCAGGTGTGTTCAAGGAGGGAGACATGGAAAACAAGCTGGATAGGGGCTCTCGAGGACCAGACTTGGGCACCCCTGGTCTAAAGCCTGTCCGTCCTGGTAGTGGATCTCTCCAGACTGTGGTTCTCACCAAGGTTTCTCATTTTTTCCAAAGGGTTTTTGGAGTTTTTCCTTGTCGATATGGAGGGTCTAAGGATGAGGGATGCCCAGGACCTAGACTTGAACTTTATTTAATTCATCTACTGTTTCTGACTGTGTATCATATTGCCTCTGCAAAGCCCTTTGAGACAACCTTGTTGTGATCATAGGGCTATACAAGTAAAATTGAATTGAACTGAATAAGCCTTACGTGTGTGCGTCAGTTTGCCCCGCCTCACGCAATATAAGCAATACTGTAATATTGCTTATTTGGTGCACAGAAAGAAAACCAAGCATTGTCAGGCTTATCCTTTCCTTCATTTTTTTTAATGTATTTTTTTTATGACTGTGGTCAAGCTGTGTTAAAGCTAGGAGGAAACACTAATGAACAGCTAAATCGCTGCCATCTTGCTTGCTCCTCACGCTCTTTGCTGACGTAATTGTTGCATGAATTCCGATTTGGGAGACTTGACATTTCAGACCGCCGCCACATTCTGGAAAAATGTGGGGCAGATCCAATTTTAGCCACATACAAAAGTGACCTAGATCAGATTTGAAATGGTCCACTTCTATGCGATTTGTCCCGTTCAGATTGTCAACTTAATGCCTCACTTGAGTCGGAAAAACTCAAAAAATCGGATTCGTGCACTTGCTAATGCCCCAAAACCAACAGGAAGGCTTGGTTCATACCGCAGGTCTTAATGCACAATTCCTGATTTTTTTATCATATTTGTTTTTTTGGCGTATCTGTTCAGACTGCCTTTGTCCATTGAGCCTGTTCAAGTATCACGTATGCGCACTAATTCCCAGTTCTAGATGCACTGTGCAAACTGACAGACATGTGAAGGAGCATCAAAAGAAATGTTGGCTCAACGTCATTTTAGGGTGATCATATTTTGATTTCCAAAAGAAGGACACGAATAACAGATATAAATAATTCCTATTCCGTCTTATATGCAAAATGTATGTGGATAGATAGCATGCACACACTGTGTGTGCACAACGCACACATATAAGGACAGTTTGCCCCCGACTCTCAACCGTGGAAGCAATCTTGAAATATTGCTTATTTGAAGCAGAGATCCAACCCCCCACCCCACAAAATTGTATTTTTTTTAATGACTTGTCAAGCCCGTCTCTTCCCTAAAATTCGCATTAAAGCTAGGCGCTAATGCTAATGCAAAGCTTCATCGCTAACGTAACGCCCTTTCTCTCTCGCTTTTGCTGATGTGATTGAATGAATTATTGAATTCCAATTGGGGAGACTTGACACTTCAGACCGCCGCCACATTTGGAAAAATTCGGCCCAGATCGGATTTTAACCACATACGAAAATGACCTTGATCGGATTTGAAATGGTCCACTTCTATATTGTCAAGTTAATGTCTGACTCGAGTCGGAAAAACACAATAAATTGAATTTGACCTGTGGTACAAACTAGGGCTGTCAAAATTAACGCGTTAACGGGCGGTAATTAATTTGTAAAATTATTCACGTCAAAATATTTGACGCAATTAACGCACATGCCCCGCTGAAACAGATTAAATTGACAGCACAGTGCAATGCCAACTTGTTACTTGTGTTTTTTGGAGTTTTGTCGCCCTCTGCTGGCGCTTGGGTGCGACTGATTTTATGGGCTTGAGCACCCAGGAGCATTGTGTAATTATTGACATCAACAACGGCGGGCTACTAGTTTATTTTTTGATTGAAAATTTTACGAATTTTAATAAAACGAAAACATTAAGAGGGGTTCATTCATTCATTCATTCGTTTTCCATGCCGCTTTTCCTTTAATATAAAATTTCTATAACTTGTACAACATTTATCTTTTAAGAACTACAAGTCTTTCTATCCATGAATCACTTTAACAGAATGTTAATAATGTTAATGCCATCTTGTTGATTTTTTGTTATAATACAAATAGAGTAACTTATGTTCCAACAATAATTTACAGAAAAATATGGCATATTTTAGAGATGGTTTGAATTGCGATTAATTACAATTAATTCATTTTTAAGCTGTAATGAACTCGATTAAAAATTTTAATCGTTTGACAGCCCTAGTACAAACCTAACCGAAGTGACCCGGAATCAACAGGAAGTGACCTGGAATCAACTTTTGACCTCTAAATGCCCCCAAATCAATGGAAATTTACTTGTAAATGCCTGAAAATCAACAGGAAATGATCACAAAAATGTACAGTAAATGCCCCTGGAATGCATAGGAATGTTTAGCAAGTGCCTTAAAACCAACAGGGTTTTTGGGTTGTGTCAATGTCGGAACAGTGAGAATCGGTCAAAATGTGTGGGCTATGCGGTGCGACGCGGTGTGCTGAGAAAAAAAATGGATGGGATAAATAAAGATCCACATTAAAAAAAAAAGTTTTGGAGAAAGATATGGACATTTTGTTTTAGGTCAAAAATGTTTCCAAACGCAGGCATGACAATGGGTCACGGGTTAAAATGGTGAGAAGGGTGTGGAGGAAATATATTCCGGTAGGGCTGTTCCGCACGTCTAATTTTCTCCCGATTAGTCAGACGACTATTTTTAAAATTAGTCGACTAATATATATATATATATATATATATATATATATATATATATATATATATATATATATATATATATATATTTTTTTTTTACTAATTTAGCAATGAAATTTTTGTTGACCCTTATTAATTCACAAAAACATTTTGGAACATTTAAATTCTTTATCAAAGTACAGTGATACCTCAGCTCACGAACATAATTGGTTCCCAGAAAGTGTGCGTGAGGCGAAAAGTTCGTCTTCCGAACATTTATTTCCCATAAGAAACCATTAAAATGAGAATAATCCGTTCCCAGGTCCCCATAAAACATAATTTTCTACTAAATAAGCCTTAAAACTACACAAAAATATACCTTATTTTATGTATAATAAGTGTGCTATTGTATTATAATTAAAGAAATAAACTGTACTGTATAATAAAGTTGTTTTATTTACCTTTGCGATGGTATGGGAGTGGGAGGAGTGGGAGGAGGAGGGAGGGAGTTACTGTTTGGAAGGAGAGTGTTACCGGCAAAGTGCGCAGTTAGCGTAGACTCCACTGCTGTGCCCCCCACATGCTTTTGGTTGTTAATAAAAGTGCCCACAAAAAGCCATCCGACGCCTCTGGGTGTTTGTATGCACGCCGCCTCCTTTCTGGAGAGGAAATCGGGCGAACCGAAGACAACCGACGACAACGAGCCAACGTGACTCGCCGGTCCACTTCTCACGACGGTGGGAAGCTGAAAGCACCGCCAATTACCAGTCGAGGGCGAATTGGTAACACGAGTCACCTTCCATAAGGACTGTATGTAACTCTTTTTCGGTCCCATAATAGCAAAAGTACACTCAATATGGTCCAAAATGTCTATCAAACACAAACCACGTCCGCACTCAACGAAAGGGGGGGGACGAACTGGGACGCCGTGAGCGTGCGTCAGCTTCTCGTGGCGCTGTCCGACCGCGTGGCTTGGTTCGTCCGCCGAAAACTAGTTCGCCAGCAGAGACTATATGCTCGCGAATTTAATGTTCTTGAGGCGAAAAGTTCGTGAGCTTAAGCGTTCGTGAGCCGAGGTATCACTGTACAAATAAACATGTAAATAACAATAATTAATCACACATGAACACTGAGGTCAAATGCTGATAGTACACCTGAACGATATTGGAAAAAACTATGATTGCGATTTTTGGGGAGTTTGCGATATTAAAACCTGAAAAATTTCAGCAAATAACTTGAATAGCTCTGTTCGGGATAGCTGCACTGTTGACGAAGAAAAACAGTTTGGTCGCGCTGCCTAGCAGGAAGGAGAGTGAGACACTGTGGTGCTGTATGGGCATGAAGCAGAAAAACATGAATGTATGTTGTTTTTAAATTTCGATGTTTTGAAAAATGGCGCCATCGGCCCTAATTTGTATAACTCAGTTTAATCCAGGATATGCACACTTGCTGCATTCAGGAAGTCAAAGAAAAGTTTACATGTTGAAAAAAAGAAAAAAAATTGCCCGTCCTGCCATGTGACTATTGCACATGCGCACATTGCGATGGCAATGTTCAAAAGATATATTGTGCAGGCTTAGCTGATAGCATTTACTAGTGCGAAAGAATGGAATGTAAACCGATTCAGAACACTGACTTTGCCTTTCCAACATTATTCAAAACAATTCTTATAAAAAAATGTCTAGCATCATTATTATAGTATACTAATATATATAATGGTAGTATAATGATTATAATATTAATTGCCAATCATATTTTTTAAAAAGGGTGTCATTTTAAGGTCATTCTTAGTGTAAAATTTGAATTCTGTAGTATTATAGTATTTATATTAGGGCTGTCAAAATTATCGCGTTAAAGGGCGGTAATTAATTTTTTAAATTAATCACGTTAAAATATTTGACGCAATTAACGCACATGTCCCGCTCAGACAGTATTCTGCCTTTTGGTAAGTTTTACAGCAAGGCTTTTTGTGTTGTCTAACAGCGAACTCAACTCAACTTTACAACTGTTGTTGTAAAGAATGTACATATTATGTTAGAAAGCGAAATGTTATATTTTTTGTATGAGACGCTTTTTGTTTATGTTTAGTGAACCTGTATAGCGTGCTAAGCTAACGTTGCTGCTAATGCAATGCTTGTGTACTTTTTTTTGGTAGTTTCACTACGGTCTAAAGAGGACAGTGGTTTGAGGCCATTTTATTAATAAATCAGATGAAAAAGGAAGAAGTCTGATTATTAAGGCGTCGTTCACTAGCTGTCTAGCTTTGGAAAAAGTAGACCCTTCGTAGTGAGGACAGCATAGACAGATTTAAATGACAGTAGAGTGAAATGCCCACTACAGTCCTTATGTACCGTATGTTGAATGTATACATCCATCTTGTGTCTTATCTTTCCATTCCAACAATTTATTTTACAGAATATATATATAATTTACAGAAAAATATGGCATATTTCATAGATGTTTTGAATTGCGATTAATTGCAATTAATTACGATTAATTAACTCGATTAAAAATTTTGATCGTTTGACAGCCCTAATTTATATATATTATAGTATTCATTCTGAAGTATGTGGGATTAACTCCAGAAATCATTATCTATATGACAAACGTGACATGCTTTTATTTTGAAGGTTTTACCGGAAGTACGTTCGCTAAACCGCTAACAACTTTACACTCCGCAAAAAGCACTTTTCGTCATTGCTTGCGGTGCCACTAACAGATTTTTTCCCCCCTTTCGTTTGCAAATGCTCTTAACCAGCGATTTTTCGTGTTTGAAGTGTCACCTTTTAACCGCAAGTTTGCATTTTGGAAAAGACTGCAATGTTTTATACCAGGCTAAAGTAAGTTGTCTTTTTTCCCCATTAGTCTCAGTATAGCAATGCTAACGTTTACAGTGTTTAAAACAGATGTGTTTGCTTATTTTGTATGTGTGAACAGTAATTCTACGGCGTGTTTTTGACCAATAAACAGCTGGACACAACAACTGGAGTCTCACATGACATCTACATGCACGCACAAATGTATGCACGCGCGAGGTGAAAAAACGCAGCTGTGAAAATTACCACCCTCATTTTTATTTACCTTGCGATAGATGGACTCATTGTATATCGCGACAGGCTTAGCAGCTTAGCAACTTCAATAAAACATGACATTAGTTAGTTAGTTAGATGGACTTACGCGCCCCCCCCCCGAAAAATTTTCTCCTCGAATCTACACAATTCAGCCTTTTTGACTTCAAAACAACGGATTTCGCCAAAAGGTGAGTGATTTTCATGCCTGTAAACGGTTTACTGACTATGAAAATAGATGATTCATTTGCAAATTAATTCGTTCATTCATTGTAATTCATGATTTTTGACAGTCATAATAGAGTGGACGTCTCTCGTTGTCAATGGCAGCCAATGAGTCAACACAGAAGTGACATGAAAATGCCTTAATAATAATAGGAAGACTGACTGATAATCTACATGAAGTGAGCCATGCCCGCTGAAAAAAACTTTTATTTAAACGTACATGAAAATGAACAGTAGACACCGAACAGTCTCCAATTTACGTTCGACGGCACCCCCCAGAGGAGCGACTCAGATCGAGCGTCAAAGCGGCGGGCGTTAAAAGGCCGCTATCGGGGCAAACCATCAATTACTCATCGGCGCAATCGGCCGTCGTGATGTCATCGCGCAGATCGGGCGAGCAGGCAATTACGGCCCGACGTCTCTTAAAGCTTTTTATTTTTTTTTTGTGCGTGTGTATCTTCTCTTCGCTCGCGCCGCAGATTAATTTGTAATTAGTCTTGAGTTGTTGAGCCTGGCGCAGATAAAGGCGCCCGACAAACGCTGACGATCACTTTTAAAAAAGAACAAATGTGGGATAAAAATAAAAGCTTAAGCCCCGAGACTTATTTGTTTGCTTGGGGTGACGTTAAATGAGTTTGCTCGTCCCTAAAATCTCGCCATTGTTGCCGTTTCTTTGCCCGTAAAAGCTCGCCATTGTTGCTCTTGTTCTTGTTGTTTGAAACAAAATAAACAGAAAATTTGGGTGTAAAAAAAAATAAAGTGACCTGTACATGGACCAAAATCAGAAGAGACCCGGAAATTGCCTTTAAAAAAAGTACAGTATGAAAGTTTGAACATCGTGTGATTTGAACAGAAAAAGGAAAAACAGTAACAAGCGTGATCCTTGACCGCCGGCAGATGAATATCGCAATTTCACTGTTGTTCTCTCAACGCCGTAACGAGCACACCTTGTTTGTCCTTGCAGATGATCTGGGAGAAGCCAACCAATCACACGCTGCCGCGTTCCGGGTCCACTTGAGTTACTTGACCTATAAAGTTAATGGATCCACCTGCTGAATTGATACTTTGACCCTTTTCTCTCTCGTGTGCACGCGTGCGTGTTCTCGGACCGCCGCTTAGCTTCCTGCTGGGAAAATCAGCTTTGATTTGCCGCCCGCTAGCCGAGCGACGTCGCTATCTATTATGCGCCGTGTCTGTCTGTTTCCCTTCCTTCCCTTTGCTACCCCCCGCCCCGCTCCACCTCTGGGCACCTTGATGGAGGTTTAACTGCCGGTGGCACGCGGCGGCGGAGGAAATGGGTCATTAAACGCCACTAACCGGGGCCAGCCGCCGCCGCCTCCCCCGAACCCCCGCCGGTGGCGCGGATGCGTTTCCAATCAGATAGACTTCTCTTACATGAGCGACGGCGAGCCGGCCGGCGGAGCGGCCCAAGGCGGACATTAGCGGAGCCGCCGCGGCGTGCGGCTAATGGCTGCGACTAACAAGGAGCCCGGGACGACGACTTGCTTTTATTTGTGCACACCCGTGCACCTGTTCCATCCTAGCACTGAGTATTAAGGCAAAACGTCAAAAATTGGACTATGCGAATAAGGCCATAATATTACGAGATTATTCTTAATATTTCGACAACTACTACGTTGTAATTAAGAGTGTGACAATATCTCGATACAGCGATATATCGCGATATTTTGCAACCCGATTGGTTATCGATATGCTCCCGCCAAGTATCGATACTTTTAGTTGACATATTGGCCATATCAATTCCTTGGCGGCCCACTAGGGGCGCTCATGAGTCGCGGTGAAGGTAAAGTGCGCTCAAGTCGTCTAGGGAAGAAGAGACGAAGCTCCAAGTGGACTGAAAAAATAATTTTTTATAATTATATTTTATTTATATATATATGTATATTTTTAATTTTTTTCTATTTTGAAATATATCGTTTTGTTCGTTTCAACAGTTGTATCGTAGAATATCATGTATCAAATTTCTGAACAGTATATCAATAATCGCTGTATTGTGATATCGTGAGATAATCGTTATCGTGAGCCTTGTATCGTGTATCATATCGTGAGGTGCCCTGAGGTTCCCACTCCTAGTTGTAATACTGACAAAAAAGTTGTCATAACATTACGAGATTTCAAATTGTAAATTACGTAATTCTATGTAATATGCAAGATTAAAATCTCGTAATATTACATAATTTTATGTAACATCGCAAAAGACTTTTTGTCATAATACCACTGAAAGTGACATTATGACAAAAAAGTCATTTTCTGCCATTATACAGTGGGGTAAATAAGTATTTAGTCAACCACCAATTGTGCAAGTTCTCCTACTTGAAAAGATTTGAGTGGCCTGTAATTGTCAACATGGGTAAACCTCAACCATGAGAGACAATGTGGAAAAAGAAAAACCAGAAAATCACATTGTTTGATTTTTAAAGAATTTATTTCCAAATTAGAGTGGAAAATAAGTATTTGGTCACCTACAAACAAGCAAGATCTCTGGCTGTCAAAGAGGTCTAACTTCTAACGAGGCTCCACTCGTTACCTGTATTAATGGCACCTGTTTTAACTCATTATCGGTATAAAAGACACCTGTCCACAACCTCAGTCAGTCACACTTCATACTCCACTATGGCCGAGACCAAAGAGCTGTCGAAGGACACCAGAGACAAAATTATAGAGCTGCACCAGGCTGGGAAGACTGAATCTGCAATAGGTAAAACACTTGGTGTAAAGAAATCAACAGTGGGAGCAATTATTAGAAAATATAAGACATACAAGACCACTGATAATCTCCCTCGATCTGGGGCTCCATGCAAGATCTCACCCCGTGGCGTCAAAATGTTAACAAGAACGGTGAGCAAAAATCCCAGAACCACACGGAGGGACCTAGCGAATGACCTACAGAGAGCTAGGACCACAGTAACAAAGGCTACTATCAGTAACACAATGCGCCGCTAGGGACTCAAATCATACACTGCCAGACGTGTCCCCCTGCTGAAGCCAGTACACGTCCAGGCCCGTCTGCGGTTCGCTATAGAGCATTTGGATGATCCAGAAGAGGACTGGGAGAATGTGTTATGGTCAGATGAAAGCAAAATAGAATTTTTTGCTAGAAACAAAGGTTCTCGTGTTTGGAGGAGAAAGAATACTGAATTGCATCTGAAGAACATCATACCCACTGTGAAGCATCGGGGTGGAAACATCATGCTTTGGGCTGTTTTTCTGATAAGAGACCAGGACGACTGATCTATGTAAAGGAAAGAATGAATGGGGCCATGTATCGAGAGATTTTGAGTGAAAATCTCCTTCCATCCGCAAGGACATTGAAGATGACACGTGGATGGGTCTTTCAGCATGACAATGATCCCAAACACACAGCCAGGGCAACAAAGGAATGGTTTCGTAAGAAGCATTTCAAGGTTCTGGAGTGGCCTAGCCAGTCTCCAGATCTCAACCCCATAGAAAATCTGTGGAAAGTCCGTGTTGCCCAACGACAGCCCCAAAACATCACTACTCTAGAGGAGATCTGCATGGAGGAATGGGCCAAAATACCAGCAACATTGTGTGAAAAGCTTGTGAAGAGTTACAGAAAACGTTTGGCCTCCGTTATTGCCAACAAAGGGTACTAACAAAGTATTGAGATGAACTTTTGCTATTGAAAAATTACTTAGTGACTACAATGATTTGCAAATCAATTCTTTAAAAATCAAACAATGTGATTTTCTGCCCCCCCCCCCCCCCCCCCCCACATTCAGTCTCTCATGGTTGCGTTTTACCCATATTGACAATGACAGGCCTCTCTAATATTTTCAAGTGGGAGAACTTGCACAATTAGTGTTTGACTAAAGACTTATTTGCCCCACTGTACGTACTCTCACAAGATTGATGTCATAATACGATGTAATATTAAAAAAAAAAAAAAAATCGTAATGTTACGGAATTCTACGTAAAATTGTGAGATTAATGTCATGATAATACAAGTAAATATTAGAATTGTTAGTATTTTTAAGGATGCAGTGTGGCTAATTTAGCTAAATTAGCTGCTACGCACTTTACGTAGCGCGGAACTACGTTTGTTAAAATGAGCTAATTGGGCATGACGACAAAGTGGAAGCATTTTTATTAATCATTTGATGTACTGTAGGCATGCCAAAAGATGAATGATTTCCCAAACTCTAAAATACAATCTTACGAGACGTTCTCAATATTGAGGGAGCAGAGAGCTACGTGAAGGGCCTAATGGCTAATTTCGCTAAATTAGATGCACAGTATCCTTAAAAATACCTAATATAACAACTTTAAGCTAGTAATTTCATGACTCTTTTCTAGTAGTACTACGACTTTAGTCTTGTAATATTACAACCTTCGTCACATCATATTATGTAAAGTTATTTTAAATGATGACATTGATCAAGTTATTTTAGGCGTGAGAAATGTAAGGTGTGTTTTAGGGCCTGAAATGTGTGAGAGTAGAGAACACTGTTAAAATGCTTTAAACACGTTTTTACTAAGACAGTTTAGAGCTGCTTGGGGGCAAAAGTATTGTGAAAAGGTTCCTGGAGGTCTCGTTTTCTGTCTGACTTTTTCTACAGAGCTGGAAAAGGGCAGGCGTTTGGAGCAAAAGCAAATAATTCAAATGCTAGCCTGGAGAGAGTCTTCGATTTGTCCTTTTAGCCAGATGCTAAAGAACACACACGCGCACAGTCTCGTTTGCGGGAAAGATCACTTGATTTTTCAAGGTACAATTGTGACTTTTTAGTCTTGAATGAAACTATCGTTCTATCTATTGTAGCGGCAGTGTGGTGGTTTACTTGTTAGCACAACATAGTTCAGAGGTTCAAACATGGGTTTCAACCTGCTATATTCCAAAAACCAGGGGCGGAGTTTAGGCGGGTGTGGTGGCACCCGGGTCTAGGCCTCAAGGGCAGGGGTCCCCAACCTTTTTTGCACCACGGACCGGTGTTATTTGGGTCTTTTTTTTCACAGACCGGTGTTCTGACAAATTTTGCAACCCATCAAAACTTGCAACGATGCGGGTCTGCGCATGCGCGTAACGTTAAACATAGCCGCAAAATGCGCAAATGCAGCGATTCCAAAGTAAACACTACAAACTTTCTTGAAAGAAAGGAATATTAACTTACGTTTGATCATGGAAGGACTTGTAGAAAAGTTCTCCTCAGATTCATCCTGCCATGTAAGCTTCACACAACAGCTGCACACCGCGCTCACCATTAACGACTTCGCCTTGTCGTTAAACATTAATTAAGAAGCCCGCTTCACAAAGATACGATGTTGGAAATTGTAGCAAGGTTTTCAATGATCTTGTCGCGATGTCAGGATATTCAAGAATGACTTTAATCCAGAACTTCGGTAGAGTTGTTGTCTCAAATGTACGTTTAATAAGGTCGCCGTCATTTGCGATCTCTCTGTTTATTCACAAACGGGTCACGAATCCACTCCTTCGCAGTTCGTGGGTCTTCGAGGTTGTAGGCTCAGGTGCCCTTCTCGCCGTAAAAAATATTTCCAAAGATGTCTGTTTTCCTGTTATCTTCGCTCGTGTGGGGCCTAATTATTTCCGGGAACAAATGTGCTGCGCCGCGGCCTAGTAATACGCTATTATCGAGGACAAGCGCACGTAGATATATTATATACACAAACAAGATGTACTGCTAGCAGTCCAATCAATGGACTTCTATGACAACATTGTAATTGATCCCGTAGTATTATATCTAGAGTAGACAGAGATATTGGTGTGTTAAGCAGGGGCACAGGGTTAATTCGGCCAGAATGCGGTCATTATTAAATTATTTTTTCTTTGCGACCCGGTAGCAAATGCGCCACGGACCGGTACCGGTCCGCGGCCCGGCAGATGGGGACCCCTGCTCTAGGGGACCTGTTTTTCTGGCGTAAAGGGGGTGTGGTTGTGCAAGGGGTGGGTCAAACAGAAAGGTAACATGATGTACAGAGCTGGAATATAGTGTTAAATCCTTTCCCGCTCGACTGGCTGTCTGGCTTGCAGAAAATTCCATTTGCGCCACCCCCGCCCCACTTATCGGATGATCGTCTTGAAGGGCCCACGAAAGTGTTGAGGGACCCGCGGGCCTGCAAATAATTCTTCACTAGAACCCCCAACATGCTGGACGTTCACCTCGGGGGGCCGTTTATACTCATTGCACCCAGAACCTGTTGGCATTTGTTCCGCCACTGCCAAAAAAACATAGCACGATACTAAAACGTTCAACTTCATATAGACACACACAAAAAAATTAAATGTGAACTATTTCAGCACCATTGATGATAATAGTCCAATCATGTTGGATTTATAAACTAGATTAAAACTCTTTAAATAAATGTCCAATCCGTTTGAAGTGGCAAGGTGGCAGCAATGCACTTCAAATGGTTTGGATGAGAGACGAGACGAGAATTGCGTGACGTAATATCACGATAAATCTCAGAATCGATTTTTTAAAATTAGAACTACCAAGGGTGGATCAGTTGATACAAATCCCTTTTGTATCAACTGTAAGGGTCATTTGGCCCTAATCAGCATATATTTTGTGAGCATTGAGGTCCTCATTAGCCATGACCATTCACACTCGCAAATCGACAGGGTTGGTGATGGGAGAAATATAATATGACCCGGAATGAATCAGCACATTGTGATGATTCCCTTTTATGACTGTAACCTTGTTATCTTTGCCACTTTGGCATCCTTGTGATGTAGGATTCCCTTTACCTTGTTTTCCTCGCCACTTTGACATCTTTGTGATGTTTGATTACAAAACGTGTCAAACCAGGTGTAACGAAACCCTTGGATCTCAAAACGTGTAACGATACCATTGGGCAAGTGGCTCGTCACCTGAGGGAAGGGGCTGACCATCTCTTCTCTCACGCACCACTGTAAGAGCTTGGGACTTTTAGGTTTTAGGTTAGAGTCTGCTAGTGGTTAGTATACAGACGTCTAGCTGGTATTGCTCTGCAGCTCAACCGGGGTGTCGGCTCTCCGCCCGCTTGTCAACGGTAAGATTTTTGATGCTGTTGGTGTTATGGTGTTATACTTATATAGCGCTTTTCCACCTTTCAAGGCGCTCAAAGCGCTTTGCACTATCTCGCCATCCACCTACTGGTGACGCAGCACCAGGAGCAACGTGGGGTTCATTATCTTGCTCAAGGACACTTAGGTGAGTTCATCAGGGCGGAGAATTGAACCCACAACCTCTGGGTTGGGGGACAACTGCTCTATCACTGAGCCACGCCACCCCCATTCCTTGATCGCTTAAAGGAATATCTTGTGTGCTTTAACTGTAGCGCAGGGATCTTAGAAGTGACAAGCTATATCTAGCGTTATTGTTGTTTGCTTTCTTCCTTTTTCTACAGTAAACATCATATATTTCACAAAAGTGTGTGTGTGTTGCTGACTCACTGCGGACCCGGAAATTTCGTAAAACAGTTGGATTGCTCCAATTAGCATCTTGAGTGTTTGCAGGGCACGGCTGCCTTGGCTTTGTTGGACAGTGGACCGCTCAGGCAGGCAATCGGGCGGACAACCTTTAGCTGCAGTTTGCCTATAGTACAAGGGACGGTGTAATATAAAATAAAACATTTTTTTTAATGTGGTGACATATAACACTTCCCCCTCTTCCCGGGGCTAGGTGTTGGAGGTTGTTGCCGAAGCAATAATTTCCTTCTGCGCCTTCTTTCTTCAAATGTGGATTTTTTTGCAAATTAATTTTTAGGTTTTGTTTTATAACTCTCTCACATAGCATTTTAACTGGGAGTTCAAATGAATTGGACACCTATTGCCGTCAATAGGTGTTTTCAATTTAAATTTTCCTTTTGTTACAAACTACAATCACACATACTCAGCAACAATACACGAAACTGCTAAACAGTTTTTTGTTTTTCTCTCGTCCCTTTGTTGTGTATTTTTGCGTCTTATTAGTAGCGACCGTGCCCACTTGTTGCCCATGCAGCCTTCTATTATCTGCGCGGCTTTTGTTCTTCTTCTTCTTCCAAGAATAAGATAAATGAAGGAGGAAGGTTTGTTGCACCTGTCCCCCCCCTTCTTCCTCGCCGCCCTCCGATAAGAGATTTCATTAACGGCAGAACTCGGGTCCTGAAAGAAAACATAATTGCTGGGCTGTTGTTGTCCTCGCCGCCGCCCTAATTTCCTCCTCGCCTTACTCTTGACTGTTAAGTGATCATTATATCAACACCGGGGGTGGGGGGGCCAAGGGTAAAGTATTGACAAAGTGCGGTCACGTTTGCGTGGGGGGGTGGTGAAACACTCAAAATAAAAGCAAGGAGACAGGAAGGAGGGGGGAGAGACGGGCTAATGGAGCGACGGCCGGCCGGCCAGCAAGGACGGCGATATGATCAATGGGGAAAAGATGGTCACGGCCGCTAATAATTCAAACGCCTCCCCCCACGATGATGGACACCAGTGTGTCAAAGATACATAATGTGGCCCACTTGCCATTTACACAGCATTGCACCTGAAAGGCGGCCCGGCATAATAGACACTTTCAAATGTCAGCACGCAGAGTAAGTAAGAGAGACGGCTTGACCGGCGGAATCTTAATTAGACTTCCCGGACCGCCGTCTGGCACCTGCACGCGCACGCGCGCGCTGATAGGAACACACACGCAAATGGGCTCATTTGAATGCTCGCAAATGGACGAGAGGACATTTGGCGACACGTCGCCGGTGGTGAAAGTCTTTTAACGGCGCGCTAGATGGCTTTCCTCGAATCACGCCGGCACAAAAAATGGACTCGACGCGAGGATATTGCGCCACGCCGTCATTATACGAGCTGCCCTCCATTGATTTTGTACCGCCGAGTATTAGCGGTAAACAATGAGTAGGAAAAAAGGACTACAAGAATAAAGTCATGATACAGGTCGTCCCCGGGTTACGACGTACTCGACTTACGATTTCCACTTTACGACGCCGGAGTCTCGTCCGCCATTTTGTCTGTAGTACTTTTTTTTGTTGTTTTCAGTCGCGTAAACAGTACCTTATTGTACCTCGCTGTATCTTATTTTTTACTCTACTTGATTAATATGACGTGTTCTGTTCTCACTAAACGTTAAGTTGTTCAGTTTTACAGACATCAAACAATTTGTAAAATTTTGTAACGCCCATATGTACACTTATGTCCAAAACGACACTCATTTTAACAATAAAACACCGACACAAAACAATTGGTGCTCAAAAGTCCATCTAATCTGATCAATATGTACCGTATTGGCCCGAATATAAGACGGTGTTTTTTGCATTGAAATAAAATTGAAAAAGAGGGGGTCGTCTTATAGTCGTGGTCTTGACATTATACCCATTCACAACACTAGATGGCGCCAGATATCATTGAGGCGATGTTCTGTTACGACAGATCTCAGCTACTCTCCCCATTCATGAGGCTAGATAGCGCCCAATATCATTGAAGCGATGTTCTGTCATTACAGAGCTCCGCTACTCTCAAGTTTGACCAGTTCGCATGATTTTATTGCAATGTTTTTTCTTTTTCAGATTTGTTTCAAGACTACAGTTACAGTTAGACTTCACTTTGATGGTGAATGCAGTTATTGCAATTTTTTTTTTGTTTTATCACAATAGATCGGTTTATTTACATTGAAAAAACCAGAAGCCGTTCATTTACGAATGTGATTGCACTTTAGTTCACATATTTAAATGTTCAGATATTAAGATTTCAATTAGGCAAAATAACATGCTTTTTCTCTCAAATTTATTTATAATCATTTGTTTCGGATGTAGTGTAATTGTTTTCTGTATAAAAATTAATGTGGTGTTCAAAAAGTCTTTTTTCAAACTTGAGTCTAGAAAAAGAGGGGGTCGTCTTATAATCAGGGCCGCTTTATATTCGGGCCAATACGGTAATTCTAGTATCTTAAATTAGCCTAAAAATAAAAGTCAGGTAGCTTAAATGCTACAAACCCTAACGTATTTACAGTTCCCATAGCGAATTGCTCACGCGTAAGTCCACAAACAGTACAGGGTGACCCAAAAAAAAGTTTACACTCAGTTGACTGCTTGCCATTGAAGCCATTGAAACATATCTAAATAGGTTGTCATGCTTAAGTGATTCATTAAGGTCACTCAATGCAGCTGGTAATCTCTCGTCTCTACAATTCCTGTGCTTCTGCTGAAAATGAAGGAAACTTTAGCTGTACCTGAATTGCTGACACCTACTGAGATTGCAGCAAATCTGAGAATATCCAGATGTGCAGTCTACAAAGTTAAAAAGAAGCTGAAAGATACTGGAACAGCCTCACCAAAACCTGGGTCTGGAAAACCCGATCTGTGCGGACCAAAAAGTTGATTGACAAGGTGATATGTGGCCACCCCAGAGTCCAGATCTCAATCCCCTGGATTATAGCATATGGGCAACTGTGGAGGATAGTGCCTGTAAGAAGCCACAAACTTCTGTGGCAGCCTTGGAGAGGTCCATTGTTAGATCTTGGGAAAAGATGACAGCATCCTACATAAAGAAGACCTGTCAAGCGTTCCGCAGGCGCCTGTTGTGACACTTAAGGGAGGACACATTGAAAAATAGAGTGTACTGTACATGTTCTTTACAATAATGTCTAATTTGTGATTAAATTCTAATTCTAAGCTGAATAAACATGGCATTTAAGTTGTATTATGGCAGTGTAAACTTTTTTTTTGGGTCACCCTGTAGCTGTAAACTTAATTAGAAATGCATACACAAACATATATTAGCTGAAACAACTTACAGCCGTATGTGGACCCAACGCTGCCACCAGAGGGCAGTCTATTCTCCATCATTAAACAAAATACGATACATTTAGACTTTTTGGATAGTGTTTTTGGGGTACTTAAAGGGGTTAATTCCGATTCATTCTGACTTTGGATTACGTCACCAGCATAGGAACCTCTGAACGTCTGGTACCTCTACTTGCAAACGTCTCTACATACAGAATTTTCAGGTTAACACATGCTTCAACAGGAAAATATTGCTTCTTGTTATGAAGGAAATTTCAGGCAAAAATACAGTATGGCTGGTACTCGCAGAGTTTACTAAACGTAACATACTTATAGCTGCTTTGCCATTGGTTATTGCCTAGCGTTCCTGGCATCCAATTGGATGGACTCCTACTGTATGTGTACGTGTGTATCCCAGCGTCCTTTTCATTCGCCCCTTGTGTTTCGACAGCTTTCCGTGAGCGTTTTAACTTTGATCCTTGGTTTTTTGCATTATCCCCAACTCGGATTTTACGTTTAACATGTATTTGTGGTGTGTTTCGATGCAATTTTATGCATTATAAAAGATTTATGTCTAAATTTACGGAACTTACACAATTTTAAAGTTACGAAAGTACTTCCAGAACCAAATAATTTCGTAAGTAGATGTACCACTGTAAAACCTAAACTCGTAATACGAGAAAAAAGTCTTTATTTCAAGATTAAAATGGTAATTTCGTAGCTGTAATGCTAAATGAAATGTTAAGTAACTTTATTATCACGTAACTTTACGTGATATTACGAGACAAGTCATAATATTATGAGAGAAAAGTAAATTATTTTGAGACTAAAGTGGTAATAATATGTATATTTACTTAATAATATAAGAAAAAAAAGTCATTTTTGTGCAGTCTTATGTAATACTGCTGTCCCCACGACCCGGCCCTGGATTAAGCGGCAGTTGATGGATGGATGGATGGATGGATTACAAGAAATAGTCATTAATCCTAGTTTAAAATGGTAACGGTAAACTGTATTTTGTAACTGTAATGCTAAATGAAATGCTAAGTAACTTTACGTAATATCACGGGACATAGATCGTAATATTACAAAAAAAAAAAACTTGTAATGTTACGTAATTTGATGTCATATTACGAGAAAAATATCCTAATGTTATTTAACTTTACATAATATTACGAGATTTTATGAAATATTACCAGGAAATGATCGTGTTACGTAACTTAACATTACAAGATTAAAGTCGTAATCTTACGAGAAACACATACACGGAGATTGAGGTGAGGCAGCTGGGGCGGTGCCCCCTCTAGTGGCAGAAAAATATCATTGCATGTAACCGACTTTCCAAGATATGAATTTGAAAGACCTAGTTGGTAAAATATTGCCTCTAAAAGTTGTAAAGTAATAAAACAAATAACAAAAATGAATGAAACCAGCAAGGATTAATCGATTAACTCGAGTAATTTGATTATTAAAAAAAACCCCAACACATTCTAATTACAAACGTTTAATTAAAGTGGTGTTGTAATGGTTTGTTTTGAAAGTGTTTGCATTTAGTTTTATTGATTTGGGTGGATACACTGCCATCTAGTGGCGGCAGCAGTGAATATGACAGTAATTTCACATGGCTGAATCCAGCTGCTCCCTGTTAAGACCAACATAAGCTAAGTTTTCGTTTGAGCTAATGTTTTTTTTTAAATGCATTAATAATTTAGTTTATAGGTCTATTTAGCCTTTTTTTCGCAATATGTGTATGAACAATTTGTATTGTAAAAAAAAGTTAGCATTTTATAGCATTTAAGGTAGTGGACTTTTGCTATGTAAATTAGTCAGCTGTTCTTTGTTGGACTTAGATCCTAATTTATTAATTTTTTAAAATACTGTTTGAGGCTCAGATCTGGTATTTTAATGTTTTTGTTTCTGACTTGATTATTCCGACTAACTAGTTCATCGATTAATCGACGACTAAAATAATGGATAGCTGCGGCCCTCGTCAAATTCTATTTGACTAGCACCTTAGAGACCCTAACCCTACTAACCATGCATAACAACAAGTTTTGCCCCCCACTCCCCACAAAAGCCAAACTCCGCTTATGGATAAATGTAACAATTATTTAAAGTTTAAAGTGGTCATACTTCGTAATTTTAATTATTTGTTGTTATTTTTAAAAAAATATCTGAATGTTACGTCATATTACGGATTAAAATTGTAATATTACAAGAATCACATCAAACCTTTAAATTTCATTTAAAAGAAACATAAAAAAGAATAAAATTTCAAGTATTTTAAATGTTTATTCATTTTATTTTTTCTTATTACCAAAGTATGTTTCTGTTTTGTTTTTATAGATGTATTACTCATTTATAATTTAATCTGTTCTCAAAAAGATATATAGATATATAAAATGATGATTAAAATGGTTGTTTTTCTGGGCTACTTCTCTTAAGAATAAAATACAATTTTGGTTGTCAACAAATGTAATGTAGGGATTTTTTTTTTTCTTTTTTCAGTGAACTTTCTATGAGCATGTTGACTGTTTTGGTGAAGGTCAAAGACAATGAATGAAACAACTGAGTCTGAGCAGCCATTTCCATTTTCCAGGCTGGAGTCGGTCGCGGCATTCCAACATCAGTGCAATTAGCAACTCCACCTCCTCGTTCAAGCTTAATTTCACGCCACCAGCTGACCAGGGTCCGGTCGCATCTCGCCGGCGTGGTCGCCGTAACGCGGTGTATGGGATTTACCTATCTATCTCGCAGCAGACCTGGCTGTTGAGCCGCAGCCAGCGCCGCGTGATTGTGTTAATTAATCTGCCATTGTGCGCGAGGGGAACAGCTGCACGGGCTCTTGTGGCGGCGCTGTCAAAGCCAAACAATGCCGTGTTAAGCTTCCCGCCGCCGCATCTTCCGTTACAAAGGAGTCGGCACAACGGGGCTAAATTCATAAGTCCACAGATCAATTTTTACCAGCGCTAATGTCTGACCTTTAAAGCGAAAAGGGGCTTTTCTTCTTTTTCTCCCCCCCGCCCCCCTTTCTTGCGCTGTGACATGCTTCATTTAGAATTGAAATACGGTCAGATATGCGATACCTGGGATTTAGTCCAAATTCTCCCTACCCTCCCTTCCCTTCCTTTCACCCGCCGCTCTGGAAGACAAACACAGTCGTGTGATGTGATGTGATGTGATGGAGCCATGAAGGAAAAACATTAGCAGACAGACGCAGACAAATATGAGATGTCTCCGGATCGTACTTTAAAAGGAAAACAATTAGCGGCAAAACTGAAAAGCCCTCCATTTGGATCGGAATAAGAGACGGAATTGTCGCCGCCACCCTGCCACTTCAAACAGATTGGACGCATACTTGCGGCAAACTCATTTAAAGGTGCTAAGAAATGGTGAGCGGGTCAGAAAATTAAAATGACTGCGCTGGTGTCATTTTACACACAGTATAGCAAACCAATTTGACAATTCTGCTTGTGATGTCATCACCAGAATTGATGATCTTATCTAACTTTCTAGTGCCACGCTAGCTAGCTAACATATGTTGACAGAACGGTCACATGGCAACGAGATTATAGTAGCAGAAATCTGCAGCCCATTCTGGGTGTGACGTCATCGTCTGTTTGGAGGATTTTTTTTTAGTAGGCGGGGCCAAGGCTGCTGAGAAAAAAAAGACTAATTCGGATCTAGTTTCATTATTAAGCCCTTACTCTGACTCCTTTTTTGGCCAAAATATTGGGGCTGCAACAAACGATTATTTTTTGTTTATAATCGATTAATCGAAAGATTGATTAAACGATTAATCGGATAAATGTCACCTTTTTTCCAATTACTTTCAGAATTTAACTTACTCTAGGTATGTTGTGAGTAACAATGAAGACAAAATGGATGACTATTTCCTTCACAAATAATATTTTATGATGGATTCCTGACTTTACTGTAGTCTACAACTCTACTGTTTTAAGTACATAAAACTTGTTAACGGTTCTAAGTATAAAACAAAAATAATTTCTCAGTACACAAATCAGACAAAAGTCATGTACATTCAAACAAAAAAAGTGCTGCTGATTGGCAGACTGTAATGGAATGTTTCCATTATCAAACAGTTGTTCAAAATACAATCCAATTTCAAAGCACACTCTCTTGTATGACAATTTACAGTTTGAATGGGAATTTGTATTGAAAGGAGACTTAAAGTTTTTGTATGAATGGGTTTATGGGTGGTTTTTAAAATAAATTTTTTTTTAAATTATTATTATTATTATTTTTTTTTTTCTAAAAAGAAATTAGACAACTTCACTATCTAACAATAACTAATATGCTTCTCCAAAACACAATATAAATGGACACTTAAGAAACTGATTAACATAATTGCTAACTAGCTTAGCGCTCCGTGCTAAGTAGCAACGTCTCCTCAACAAACAATACAAACAACACAATTGGTTTCAATTACTCACCTCTGTTGGAGGCACAATGGATCTAATAACACAAAAGACAATCTTGGTAGATTTCTTCTTTTTTAAAATAAATCAATAGATAAAACTAGTGCTGCAATAATTAATCGATTAATTGGAGTAATTTGATGAGAAAAAAAGCTTTGAATCAAATTTTGCTGCTTCGAGTATTCGTTAGAGTGGCGTTGTAATGGTTCGCTTTGAAAGTGTTTGCATTTAGTTTTATTGGTTTGGGTGGATACACTGCCCTCTAGAAGCAACAGTGAACATATCTACTACAATCTACTAAAAACTTTTTAAATGAGTACGCTAGTTGACGTCCAATCCATTTGAAGTGGGAGGGTTTGCCGTTCATTCGGTACCAGCCTAAAACTTAAAATGTATTAGATGTCTACTAGTGATAAACGCATTTAAATTGATTGATTGATTAATTTATTTCGAGCAGTAATAACAAAAACAGCAAGAATAGGGGAAAACAATAACAATAGTACATGTTGATTTGAACAAAAATGAATAACAAATACATACAGTACATACGTAGCTCGAAAAGGAGTGGGAAGAAGCAGAGCTTTTTTTTTTGGGTCCCACCCCCAATTTACTCCCCAAAAATTCAATGTAAATACAGTCACTTCCCAAAAATCGTCATCATCATAACACAATATATCAGTAGTAATATGTATAAGTAACTATAGCATATGTAATAATTATATATACAGTATATACCCAAAACATTTAGAGACCACTTTCTGTGTATTTTGACCAGACCTGATGTTTATAGAACAATTTGAATCTCTGAATACTTTGACACTGCTTAAATTTTAAATCCAGACTGTTCCAGAGTTTTACCTCACATACAGACATACAGAATCCTTTACGAGTACTGCGAAATGTTGGTATTGAGAAGTTGTGAAATCCTCTCAAATTATGAGATTGCTCTCGCACTGTAAAAATGGATTGTAAGTTTAAGGGTAATAATTTATGGAAAGCTTTAAATAAGAATATAGATGTGTAATATTTTACAAGATCATTGAATTTTAACAGTTTGGATTGACTAAATAAATTATGGGTGTGAGCTAAAAATCCCACTTTATGTATGATGCGGATTGCTCGTTTCTGTAATATGACTAACGGATTTAATGCACTTTGGTAGGTGTTTCCCCATACCTCGACACAATACGAAAAGTATGGGAGTACCAAAGTGCAGTATAGCGTACGAAGTGCAATTACATCAAGGTAATGTTTTGCTTTGTTTATGATTGACAGACACTTAGAGATTTTGTTTTTTGTGTATTTAATATGGGGTTTCCATGACAATTTGTTATCTAATATAATACCCAGAAATTTTACTTCATTTACTTTTTCAATTGTTACGCCTTCAATAGTTATTTGCAACTCAGAATTTGCTATTACATTGCCAAACAGTATTGCTTTTGTTTTTTTAATATTTAAGGATAATTTATTCATATCCATCCACCTCTTTATGGCTTTTATTTCCTTATTTATGGTAGTAACAAGCTCGCTATAATTATCATGACTATAAAATACATTGGTGTCATCAGCAAATAATATAAGTTTTAATACATTAGATACGTCAAAGATATCATTTATGTACAAAATGAACAGTTTTGGTCCCAAAACAGACCCTTGAGGGACACCACAACCCATTTGAAGTGTGCCAGATATGTTCTCGCCCATCTTAACATACTGTAGCCTATCCGTTAAGTAGCTCTTCACCCAATCCCCAGCCAAACCTCTAATTCCATATTTTTTCAACTTATTTAGTAAAATGAAGTGATTTATTGTGTCAAATGCCTTTTTAAGATCAATAAAAACACCAATTGCATGTTTTTTATTGTCTAATGCATTCGTGACTTCTTCAAGTGCGTCAATTATTGCCATTGATGTAGTTCTTTTAGCTCTAAACCCATATTGTCCCTCATTTATTATCTGATGCTTTTCAAGAAATGTATCAAGTCTAAAATTGAATAGTTTCTCCAGAATTTTTGAAAACTGGGGCAATAGAGAAATTGGTCTATAATTGGAAAAACAATGCTTGTTATCATCTTTGAATAGTGGAATTACTTTAGCAATTTTCATCTTTCCAGGAAAACAACCAGTTCGAAATGATAAATTGAATATATACGATAAGGGTTTTGCAATAATCAAAATAACTCTTTTAACCAAATACATATTGATATCATGACAGTCAGTAGACATCTTACTTTTACATTTAAGCACAATGTTTATCACTTCCTGTTCATTTGTTGGTGAAAGAAAAAATGAATAGGGATTTTGCTTAATATTTGAGAAATGTTTGTCAGATCCTAGGTCAGGAATATTAGCAGCCAATTTGGGGCCTACATTTACAAAAAAATTATTGAATTTATCCACTATTTCACTCATTTCGTAATTCACAGCAGAAGGATGATTGTACACCACATTATTGGACTAGCACTGTCAATGGCAGCCAATGAGTTAAACTGATTTTTTTCTTCTGGTAAAAGAACATAAAAAATGTCAAAATCCTATATAACAACCGGAACAACAAGAAGTAGATATTGTAACGAGTGATGGGGCGGCGCAGGGTCGGTTGCCGACGGGCTTACACTCACAAGGGATTCACACGGTTACTGGCTTCTAGATCACAGGGCTGATTTGTGTACACTCTACCCTTCTCAATCACTTACCTTATAGACTCCCCACCCCCTCCCCATTTTCCCCTGGTCAACAGGCCCCCCACATGGTGTCAACCGGAAATACATCTAGCTGACGACAGCACAAACGTATTCATAGTGAGTGTACGCGTTCAATGTATTTCTTGTTTGTGTGTTCGGGAGTACGTCATACTCTTAATGTGAAACATTAAAACCGTTCAGACCATCCGGACACTTAGACTTCCATTCTCCGTGTCAAACAGTTGAACAGGACAGGTTTGAAAAAAAAAACAAAAAAACAGTAGAAACTGTAACAAGTGGATAAGTTGATATAACCGATAAGTCTCGCTAATTTAAAATATTAAGCGTTATAAAGAGAGGCAGTAAATGATGACGAGATTAACTTGTTCTTCGGAGTCAAAAAACCTTGCGGGCACGCTCGCATTTAACCAGCCTTTTTTACATTTCCTGTCCCGCCCTCCTTCTTTCAGCACCTTCGCACCTCTCTGGCGAAAGGCACGGCCTTGGTGCACGCTTGGCATTCGGCGAGCGATGCTGATGCACCCCGAAAAAGGAAAAAAAAAAGAAAAGACGGGAGGAGGGGGGAGGGAGAATCATCAAGATGCCTGGCGCTCGCCGAGGCCTTCTGTCTCGCAGAAAACACTCCAAGAGCCTGCTGAGTGCGCGGGAAGACGGGGAGCGTGGAAGAAAAGCGGGGTGGGCGGCGGATGCGCGTACATGTTGGGACGTGGGGGTCAAATGCTGTTTTTACTCTTTCAAACACAAGCCACAAATGATTAAGACATTCAGTAAAAAAGTTTCAAAAGAAGCTCTCTGGTCAAAAGATAGATATGATAGGGCACAATACATCATCTTCAAGATATGATAAGGGCTAATAAGAAGGGCTGTCAAACGATGAAAATTTTTAATCGAGTGAATTACAGCTTAAAAATTAATGAATCGCAATTAATCGCAATTCAAACCATCTATAAAATATGCCATATTTTTCTGTAAATAATTGTTGGAATGGAAAGATAAGACACAAGATGGATATATACATTCAACATACGGTACATAAGTACTGTATTTGTTTATTATAACAATAAATCCACAAGATGTCATTAACATTCCGTTAAAGCGACACATGGATAGAAAGACTTGTAGTTCTTAAAAGATAAATGTTATAGAAATGTTATATTAAAACCCCACTTTGTTTTGTTTTTAATAAAATTTGTAAAATTTTCAATCGAAAAATAACAATTCTGCTTGTGATGTCATAACCAGAATTGATGAGCTTGTCTAGCTTTCTAGTGCCACGCTAGCTAGCTAAACATATGTTGACAGAACGATCACAAGGCAACAAGATCGTAGTAGCAGAAATCTGCAGCCCATTCTGGGTGTGACGTCATTTTTTTTTTTTTGTGGGCGGGGCCAAGGCTGCTGAGAAAAAAAGACGAATTCCGATCTAGTTTCATTATTAAGCCCTTACTCTGACTCCTTTTTAGGCCAAAATATTGGGGCTGCAACGAACGATTATTTTTTTGTTTATAATCGATTAATCGAAAGATTGATTAAATGATTAATCGGATAAATGTGACATTTTTTCCAATTACCTTCAGAATTTAACTTACTCTAGGTATGTTGTGAGTAACAATGAAGACTGGATGACTATTTCCTTTAAAACTAATATTTTATGACGGATTCCTGACTTAACTCTACTGTAGTCTACAATTGTACTGTTTTAAGTACATAAAACTTAATGTTAACGGTTCTAAGTATAAAATATAAATCATTTCTCAGTACACAAATCAGACAAAAGTCATGTACATTCAAACAAAAAAAGTGCTGTGATGAATGTTTCGGTTATCAAACAGATCCAGATCAAATCCAATTTCAAAGCACACTCTCTTGTATGAGAATTTACAGGTTGAATGGGAGTTTGTATTGAAAGGAGACTCTGAATGGGTTTATGGGTTTGTGTTTTTTTTTTTTTTTTTTTACTAAAAAGAAATTAGAGCGATCCATGGATAGAAAGACTTGTAGTTCTTAAAAAATAAATGTTAGTACAAGTTATAGAAATTTTATATTAAAACCCCTCTTAATGTTTTCGTTTTAATAAAATTTGTAAAATTTTCAATCAAAAAATAAACTAGTAGCCCGCCATTGTTGATGTCAATAATTACACAATGCTCATGGGTGCTTAAGCCCATAAAATCAGTCGCACCCAAGCGCCAGCTGAGGGCGACAAAACTCCAAAAAACACAAGTAACAAGTTGGCATTGCACTGTGCTGTCATTTTAATTTGTTTGAGTCGGGCATGTGCGTTAATGGCGTCAAATATTTTAACGTGATTATTTTAAAAAATTAATTACCGCCCGTTAACGCGATCATTTTGACAGCCCTACTCATAAGATAATGTGTTAAGTAGTCTAAGGCACTGAAATGACACCATCGCTATCAGAAGCACAAAGAATTGATGCGCAATATGTACTTTTCGAGATTAAGTTTCCAACCACTGGTTGACCTTCCCAAGATGGCCGCCAGCTGCGCACGCCGATGTAAAAGAAAGGAACGTTTATCGCGCATCCCATGTCGTCAATGGGTTTATCACCAGTAGACGTGCAATTGATTTGGATTCGAAAATGATTTTTGACGTCAAGCGGCATTAGCGAATGCTTTGATGTTGATAAAATAATCTTTTTGTTACCTCCCTTGTGTGACATGTAGAAATCACAACTGCTCAGTATCACTTTTTAACTTTTATTGCCGAGCACACAAACACATCCGGTTGCCTCGCGTGTACCCGTTAGACTCACCCTCCGAAACCTTCACTGCCGATCCGGGTCACGGCACCAATGTAACCGGTTTTGCACTGCGTCACACCGCGCGACCCGATCCCCCTCATCCAGGTCAGGACTCGAACACGCGTCGCACGACACGTCCACACGGCAGGCGGATGCACTGACCACCAAGTCATAAGCTCGAGCTGACAGCGTAGCTGCCAGCGCACACACGTGAAGGCATCGGAAGGGAGGTTTCCACGTATTGCACACGACGGACCTGCATGTACCCGTTACATTTGAAAAAAGCTAGTTAAATATATTGACTTTGAGGGGAACCTCGCCCCGGCCAACATGGCCACTGGGAGTGATGAAAGGTCTTTTCATGCTTCAGATATAAATTCAAATGAGTTTATCACTTGTAGACATCCAATCCATTTGTGCGGCAGCAAATGAACTAATTCACTGCCAGCCCTCCCACTTCTAAAGAATTGGACGTCTAGCGCCATTAATGAGGGACAATGAGTTAAGCAGTATCTTACCAAGCCATAATTAAATTACTTTACATTCAAGCGAATATGTAGTAACTTAGTATGAAAGAAAAAAATGTATCGGTACGGTATCGGCTGATACTACACAGTTGGGTATCTTGGAGCCAAAAAATAGTATCGGTGCACAGCTATAGTTTTAAGATTAAAAGGCGAGCAGAAGCCACGAATGAAAGGCGATAAGAAGTTGCAATCAGCAGCCGGCGTTTGTTCCCGAGCACCGACACTGAATAATGGCGTTGAATTCCAAATCCGGGCAAATGTTCTTTGTGGCACACTCCCCAAACTTGAGTGACTCCAGACGAAGGTTTACAGATGGCGGTGGCGGCGAGGGTGACGCGTCGCCGTCTCCGTCTTCACCTGTCCGATGCGCCGCGTCTCGCCGAGGCGTCAGCTGGCGCGTTTGCCGCAACGCTGAGCAAGAAGTTTGATGCCAGACGTGCGTGACGGGTGAGATTTTTGCCGTTTGTGTCTTGTCATTTTCAAATTAGAAGGACTTTTTTTTTTTTCCTGGTAGTGGTTGAGTGGTGACCGGTTCAATTTAGTAGTGAAAACCTCCGGGTACCTTCTGATACTTGTTTTACACCGATACTGAACAAGTATCGATACCGACACGGCACTAAAACAATGTCATCGGTATCGGGAAGTACTTTGAAATAACGTGCCGATGCCGTCTAAAATGTACGTTTTGAGATCTAATTTCCAACCACCCCACCCAAGATGACCGCTGGCTACGCACGCCACATCCTGTGCTGTGAATTTCAATGAGTTCGGGCACTTTCACATTAGACCAAGAGGACCAGGATCCGGTTGGACAGCTACCTTGCAACAGCACTTGCAAATGACCTGTTGAAAAGGTTCAGTATTCAGACTGCGCCAACCAAACTTTGCGAGAAGCATAACGTGGACGAAAGGCGCACTCCCTCCTCATTGGAGGGGAGGGGTGTGGAACGTCACAGCAGCTGTATGTAATGTAGCATAAGCGCACCCCGGTCCGCCTGCATTTACAAGTGAAACAGGGTGCGCTTAAAGTGGACCGAGATCCTTGATTTTTGAGCAGACCAAAGTTCGGATCCATGTTCACATTTACAAAATGAAGCGTACTATCTGAGAAAAAGAACTGTGGTCCATTTAAAAAGGACCAAACGCTGCTGCAAATTCATTGGTGGAGTCCCTCAAGGGTCCATTCTCGGACTACTCTTATTTAGCATCTATATGCGTCCCCTAGCTCAGATCATGGAACAGTATGACATCTCCTATCACACCTGTGCAGATGACACACAACTCTACATTTCTGTGATTACAGTAGGAGTGACAAGAAACTGGGTGCTTATATACACACACGCAGGCAAGGGGTAACGAGACAACGAGGAACAGCTGGGTAACAGCGGGATACACTAGGAGAAGGTACAACAGTTGAAATCAATGGGCAATCACAGAGACAAGTCACGCTAGGAGCAAACCAACAAAACCTAACAAATAAATGTGCATAAGTGGAAGCTTCTCCCCCTTTTTGGTCCCTGTATGCATGTATCCTACCCACCACGCGTTACAACTGGCGCCCGAACATTTTTCCTGGATCCTCAGTCAAGTAAGGGAACCATCTATTTTCTGGATCCGACGGTCCCATCGCGTCTGCAATGTTGGTTTTCTGTCTGTGATGGTCATCTGTCCATTTTTTAAATTCGTCGGTCCCACAGCGGCTTTTCGGATCAGTCTATTTTGTGGAATGGACGGCCTGATCGCGGCTGCGACATTGCCATCGGATCAGTCTAATTCCAGGATCTTCAAGTGAGTAAAAAACGCGGATTTGGATTACTATTGCTATCTTTTATGCTGACTATTCTTCGTGGGAGTTTCCCCCAAATCATACTAAATAATTAAAGCACTATGGCAAGTTTTGCCCAACTTTTGTCTTATCAAGTATTTGCTGCACGCATTTTTCCCTGAAGCTCGACTTGTGAACAACCGACAATGCTGTCCTGCTCTTCACTTTTCAGATCTGGTTCAAATAGGAAGGGAAGAACCGACGACATGTTGGGGAAGCTAACGAGTGACACGCTGGAATTTCGGCAACGGGCCCAGTGATGTCACGCACTGCGACGTAACAAGAATGGCGACCTATCACTTAAAATAATTTTACAAACTTTATTAAAACAAAAACATTAAGAGGGGTTTTAATATCAAAGTATTATAACTCATACTAACATTTATCTTTTAAGAATTACTTGTCTAAAAATAGAGGATCCCTTTCAGGTCAACTGGAACCGGTCCCCTATATGTTCCAAGAACAAGAACCAAGCAGGGTGAGGCAGCATTTAGTTATGATGCTCCTCACCTCAGGAATAAATTACCTGAAAGTCTGAAGTGTGCTAAAACTGTTAGCGCCTTTAAATCAGGGCTAGAAACGCTTTTGTTCACCACAGCATATCCATAACTGTCCACATACTGTATTTCAAACTTCATGCTATTTGCTTTTTATTCCTTTTCTGCTTTAGTTCCATTTCTGATTTCAATTTAATGTGATTTTCATGTATGATTTCATTTCCTGTTTCGATTGCCTCTGTTTTAACGTTCTTCTGATTTAATGTGATTTTTATGACTTTCAAGCGCTTTGAATTGCCTTGTGTTGAATTGTGCTATACAAACAAATTTGCCTGGCTTTGCCTATCGTGAAAGCGCCATTTATCACTAATAGATGTCCAATACATCTGAAGCGGGAGGGTGGCAGCAAATGAATGTTGAAATGTAAACAATCCAAAATGTACAGGAAACGACACTGGAAGGCCCCAAAATGAACTGGAAGTGACCCCAAAGTCAGCAGGAAGTGATCATTAAATTAACAAGCAGGTGACACAAAATTATTATTTTATTTATTTAAACTTTATTTATTATTTAAACTGGGACAATTGGCTTTGCATGCTCACTTTGGCATCCAATTTATTTTCACTGGGAGGTCTTCCCAGTCGAAGTGAATTGGATGTCTCGTGCCGTCAATGGTAGCCGCTGATTTACTAAGACACTATTCCAGTGGAAAGTTTTGGTAGCAAAACCTTTATAAAACAGTGACATCTTTTCAAATCGATATATCATTTCTCGGCGGTCAACTCCACCTCTCGACCCGAGTCAGCGGTACCTCCGCCTAAGAAACAGACAGACGGACTTTTTCTTCCTCCCGCCTGATTGCGCCTCGTACAAAAATAATGATCGTGCAAATAGATCCCATTGACAACGTGCCACATTCCCAACTGTGAGCAGCTTGCGGCTTGGTGAACATAATCCAGAAATGTCCTCCAAAAACTTCCCCGACGCAAAACTTTCCCTCATCCTCTCTTTGCCCTTCTCTTTCCAAGCAAGCGAGGAAGAAGAAGAAACGACATCAACAAACAAAAGAAAAAACAAATCCGGCGTTGTCAAGACGCAGCAAAACAGGTGGGATTGAGGATCAGGACTCGAGGATTGACCAAGACATCCTCCTCATCCCCGTGTCCAATCGGGAATATCTTCCGTTGACGGCCCTGCACCGGGCCGATTACGCCTCACCTGGCAGCCGTACCAGGGGAGGTGGCATTTGGACGATTATTTCTCCAGATGAAGGAAGGTAAGAATGAGGATCACCGCGAGGGATGGGTTGAGAGAGGGACTCCCTGGGATAAAACCTCAAGTCCTCTAGAGGCGAGGAGATCGCTGGACGGAAGCCCGGAGGTTGATGCGAGAAAGGCTTTGCTTATCCGGCAAGGACACCAGAGCTAAGGTGAGTGACTGTCTCAGTAACTGGCTACGTGAGAAGAAAGGAACTTTCGAAACCTCCAGGGACCTGCCGATACGATTTGTGATGCAAGGCTGACGGTATCTTACAATACAACAATGATCGAGACACAGATCAGGAAATCAATCTATGATATTCTAACTATTAAACCAGTTATTCTTAACCTGGGTTTGAATGAACTCCAGGGTTTCGGTGAGTATGTCTAAGGCTAGGTTCATATTACAGGTCTTAATGCACGAATCCAATTTTTTCGTGTTTTTCCGACTCGAGTCGGGCATTAACTTGACGGTCTGAACGGGACAAGTCGCTTAGAAGTGGACCATTTCAAATCCGATCTGAGTCACTTTCATATGTGGTTCAAATCCGATCTGGGCCACATTTTTTCAGAACGTGGCCGGCGGTCTGATCTGTCAAGACTCCAGAATCAGAATTTGTGCGGCAATTACGTCAGCAAAGAGCGCCTAGCTTGAACTCTGCTTTTAAGCACGAAGCGGGCTTGACCACAGTCATAAAAAAATAAAATAAAGAAAAGAATAAGCCTTACAATTTTCGATTTTTCATTCTGTGCGCCGAATGAGCAATATTTCATTCTTGCACACACGGCCGAGTCGGGGAAAACTGACGCACCCGCGTCATTTCACGCACACACGTCAAGGCTCGTGTGTGTGTGCGTATGCGTTCCATCAGTCCATATAAACTTTGAATATAAGACTAAATGGGGATTATTAATGTCTGTTATTTGTGTCCTCTTTTCGGAAATCTAAATATGATCACTCTGGAATGACATACAACTAGCGTGTTTAATTTATTTTGATGCTTCTGCGCATGCTGGTCTCTTTCCTGAGTGCATCTTGGACTGTGAATTTGTGCCCATGCGTGATACTCGAATGGTCTCAATGGACAAAGACAGTCTGAACGAACACACCAAAAATACAGATCAACAGAAAAAAATCGGATTTGTGCATTAAGACTTAAGACCTGTAGTATGAACATAGCCTAAGGCAGGGGTGTCAAACAGATTCCACAAAGGGCCACAGTGGGTCCTGGTCTTTGTTCCAACAGATCCAGCACAGACAGTTCAACTAATAAGGTTTCTGCTAAAACAAGCAGCACCTGACTGCTATCAATTGTGAGACACCAGATTGGTGAAAGGCTATCCTCCTGATGGGGGTTCGGCGATTGCTTCAGTCATTTCTCTGTCTGTAAAGATAAAAACATTAAAGGGACTATACGTGATTTTTAGAGTTCATTTAAAATACTTTTTGACTCCACGCGTGCCCCACCAATTTTCTGACATTTGACTTGAGACTGCCCCAAAAAGCGTACCTTTAATAGAGTGTGTTTGGGTCAAACAGTCTAGACCGGCCCGGGGGCAAAATGCGGCCCGTGGTCAAATTTCATCCGGCCCCCAGCCTCAGTCATAATAATCATTAACATCTGGCCCGCACACAGACTTGATAAATTGGTCAGCAGTACTGCTACGAGCATATGAAGTAGCTTACACACTAAATACTGCTCCTCATTTACCAACTCAACTGCAGCAGCACTCTGAGCAACATTACCCCGTGTGACCCTTTACTTCCAATTTTCTAAAATGGCGACAATCAACAAAAAAAAGAGAGTTGACTGTGACGGCCGACGCTTCAAGGATAGGTGAAAATAGGACTATTTATTCACTAAAATATGCAACAACTGTGTCTGCCTCATTTGCAAAGAGACAGTCGCTGTTTTTAAAGAGTTCAATGTGAGGCGATATTACCAAACAAGACACGCTGACATGTACGACAAGATTACAGGGAAGATACGCAGCGAGAAATTGAAGCTAGTCTAATTTCACAGCAGCAGTATTTCGCAGCTTTTCTATTTTCGAGCTTTTTGGCAACAAACACTCTAAGTGGGTCTGGCGTGCCATGAAAGATGCGCATGCTGAAAAGCACCTCATACCCACTGTGAAGTATGGGGGTGGGTCAGTGATTCTGTGGGGCTGTTTCGCTTCCTAAGACCCTTGTTAGGGTGCATGGCATCATGAATGCTTTGAAATACTAGGACATTTTAAATCAAAATCTGTTGCCCTCTGCCCGAAAACTGAAGATGGGTCGTTACTGGGTCTTTCAGCAAGACAATGACCCTAAACACATTGCCAAAAATACACAGAAATGGTTCACCAGACACAAAATCAAGCTCCTCCCATGGCCATCTCAGTCCCCAGACCTTGTTTTGTTGGCAAAAGGGGGTTGTACAAAGTATTAACAGCAAGGGTGCTAATAGTCTTGACACACATTATTTGAGGTCAAATAATTTTTTCTTTATGTGGGATTTTTTCCCCACTGAATGAATGCACTTGTATTGAAGGTTTTGGCCACCCCAAGATTTTAAGTGGCCCCATCTGGCCACCAACTATGAAAAATTTCTGGAGGCGCCACTGACCTGGAAATGCCCCAAAATTAACAAGAAGTGACCAACGGCAAGGCATGAAGCCCATAAAGGAACATTGACAGAAATAAAATAAATTGAAGCAATCCAGTGCACACCAGAAACATCTTTTGCTCTGCAAGTTAACCAATTGTAGTCAACATTTGCATTATTTAGCATTTACCGTAATTTTCGCACTGTAAAGCACACCTTACAATATGCCGCCAAATTTGGCATGAAAACGGCATTTGTTTATAGATAAGCCGCACTGGAATATAAACTGCAGCTGACTTCACAGTATTATGGGACATGTACGTCAAAAGATATTAACCGGTAACACTTTTTTTGACAGCGGCATCATACGACTGTCATAAGACCAAATGAACCACTATGAAGCTTTGAGCCAATTGGCTGCAACGCTTCATTGCTTCAAGAAGCTTTATCTGGCCATCACTGTTTCCTTGTTGGAGACAGTCAACTTCTGCTGGTACCTGCTGTCAACAATGTTGTTGTCCAACATGCCTCCTAGCATGCATTGCAGCGCTACAGATGTAAATTCAATCAAAATTCATGTTCTGTACTAATGATTTCTTCAGTTACTGTTAAAGTTGTTGCATTAATTGCTAGTTATGGTATTTGTTTACACTTTATTTGACGGTGGCGCCATAACACTGTCATTAGACCATCATTATTATGACATGACACTGTCATGAGCATTTATGAATGCTTATAACAGATGTCATTTACTATTATTGGGCAAATTATCTCACTTTTGAATGGATGTAAAACAACCAAGCTGGACATAAATGGAGTTAGTAACATCATTTGCTGGATAACACTTAATGACATAAGCATTCAGTAATGCCAATGATAGCGTCATGTCATAATTATGACGGTCTTCTGACAGTGTTATGACGCCGCTGTCAAATAAAGGGTGTCTTATTAACCCAAATAAATCAACAAATAAGCCGCACTGGACTATAAGCCGCAGGATTCAAAATGAAGGGAAAAAGTAGCGGTTTATAGTCCTAAAATTACGGTAAATTAACTGACTTTTATTATGCCAGTTAGCCAAATGCAACAATTGGCTGTTTCTGGTGCACACCAGCTAGGTTGCTTAAATGTATTTTATTTCTGTCGATATTCCTTTAGGGCAGGGGTGTCCAAACTTTTTGCAAAGGGGGCCAGATTTGGTGCGGTAAAAATGTGGGGGGCTGACCTTGGCTGACCTCCTTTATGTAGAACAATATATTTAAGCAAATTTTAGGAAGCCATTCAGTGTGTCACATTTGTTTTACAATTTTTTTTAAATTGAATAATTTCAACAATCTTACAACTAGCCTTTGTGGCGTTCTCTTTCGACTCCCGGGCTCTTGCGAAATACTGCTGCTGTGATATTAAACTAGCTTAAAGTTGCTTCAATTTCTCGCTGCAAATCTTCCCTGTAATCTTGCCGTACATGTCAGCGTGTCTTGTTTGGTAATATCAGCTAACATTGAAATCTTTAAAAACAGCGACTGTCTCTTTGCAAATGAGGCCGACACAGTTGTTGCTTATTTTAGTGAAGAAATAGTCCGATTTCCACCTATCCTTGAAGCGTCGGCCATCACAGTCAACTTTCTTTTTTTTTTTTGTTGATTGTCGCCATTTTAGAAAATGGAAGTAATGGGTCACACGGGGTAATGTTGCTTAGGCTTTCAATACCTGCAAGATGAAGCAATTATCAGAGAATCCCAAAATTTGAAAAATAAGGTCCTAATGAAACCATTTTTTTCAAATTTGTAAAAAGAAAAGTCAAAATGAATATGTGTAATAAGCGCTCTAATATCTATAACCCATGCTAAATCATGTTTTTTTTCCCTCATAGAACCTGCAAATGCATGTGTTGACTTGCATCCATCGTTTTTTTTTCTTTTTCAAAAAGAAATGTCAAAATTCTAAATTAGTCTCACAATCATGAAATTTTAGGTGTATCAAATGTGATACATTTGGCAATAAAGGGTTAAAGTGCTGCTGCCTTTTAGTGGGTAAATGTTGAGTTCATTATCGAGGTTTGATTGATTAAATATTTGCTTGATTGATTGATTGAATATTTGCTTGTGCTCATATATACCATAAATAATACATATTGCCATATTTTTCTTACTAATATAACCAGTAAATGATTATTGCTTGCTATACCAGGTTGTAGTATAATGCTTAAGTGTTAAAAAGAGTAAAAGAGGGTCGGGATGACAACTGCCTTGCTTCATGGCCGCATCATTGCGTAACTAGACCTTCCGAGGCATCTTCAGCACCTGGCGTCTGGACTTTCGTCTAGACCTTCGAGGACAATTTTCCATCCGAGGACATCGTCCATGGCCGCAGTGTTGCATAACTGAAGTGTCTGGGTCATTTTGACTGTTTACATGATTGTTTACATGAGCCCTTGCCTACACACGTGTACTTACTTAGTTCCACCTACATGCACACACATATCCAATCGAAAATCACATGGGTGTCTCCAGCTTGCTCTCCCCCTCCCTCAGGGCGGCACCCATTTTTTAGGACAAACCCCTAAATAAAATACCAAGGAGGATTTTTTTCTTTAGATCAATTTTGGTGACTGTCACTAGTCACTCTTTTGCTCTCCTTGGCCAAGAAAACTGAGTGTCTTCTCTCCTTATTTTTGGGTAATTTTACAATGTCTACCTAAGGATCTATTTTTGAACTTGACAGTAAATGAGGAGCAGCATTTCATGTGTAAGCTACTCCATATGCTGGTTGCAGTACTTCTGACCAATTTATTAAGTCTGTGTGCGGGCCGGATGTTATTGATTTTATGACAGAGGCTGGGGGCTGGATGAAATTTGACCAGGGGCCGCATTTGGCCCCCGGGCCGGACTTTGGACATGTCTGCTTTAGGGGGTTTGTAGCAAAGCAAGGCAAGGCAAATGTATTTACAATGAACAGAAAGTGACCAAGAAATGCCCTAAAATTCCCAGGTAATGAGGGTTAGGGTTAGATGTACAGGAATGCCCCAAAATGTCAATTGGAAGTGACCCGTATGTACTCTCAGGGACACTGAGGACACTAGACATCCAATTCATTTTGACTTGGAGGGGCGAATGCCTCCCCCAAGTCAAAATGAATTGTTTGTCCAGCACCGTCAATGGCAGCCAATGAGTTAACATTGACACTATTCTAGTGGGAGGTTTTGGTTTAGTGGAAAATTGTGGTGGCAACCTGTTGGTTTCTTCTATACAACAGTGCCATCTTTTTAAAACAGTATATTGATTCTTGGCGGGAGCATATCAATAACCTATTGGGATACAAAGTATTGCAACATAACATCACATTGATATATTTTCCACACCCCTAATTTTGAGGCCAACGGTGTCTCTATCATGGAAAAGAAGACTGTCTAAAAGTAGAAGTCAGACGAAGGATCTCCATGTATGTGCAGGCATGTCAGCAAATTACTTGATTCCCGGCAAAAACATCAGACGCACTTGCAGGATGATATTCAAAACCGTACAACGTGTCAATGACTGGAGGCCTATATTAACACATCATCACATTGTTGCCTTTGCCGTAAGCAAACACCTTGGCTAATTGGCATACAAAACATCTACCACCCTCATCAGCCAATCAACAGCTCCCGCCGCACTTTTCCCCCCGGTGCGAAAGAGCATCCGATTAAAAAAAAAAAATGCACACAAAAGGTGTAAAGCATCAAAAATCGCGATTGCAGCGCATCTTGCAAAACAAACACTTAGCTTTGTCACCGCGTCAACTGAGACAATGCGATTGGCGCCGCGCTGTCTGGACCGACTCCATGCGAGCGCGAGCGGCTTAAGAGCAGATCTGGAGGCGGCCAACGCGCAGACTCAGCCCCGCAGCCGTCGCGGATTGAAGATAGTCCGGCGAAAGCGCATTCTGCACGCGCCACCTTGCCAGCCGCTTTAAGCCAGCGCTCGTCTGCGCGCGTCCGACTCGGCGCTCGTGTTTAAGTCGCGATAAGCCGGCCGCCGCGCTGTTCACGACGCCGGCTTTAACATTTGTATTTAATACATCTATCTGGGGAAAACAATGACACATCCTCCGTCCGGCGCCTGCAAATGAATTCGGCTCGGGAGCTAATTAATCCACAAAGGTTTCATGTCTTAATCCCCAAAGTCAAGGGGGTCATTGTCCTCACAAATGAGGTCAGTGTCGCTCCCGGTGGAAATAAAGAGCACGACGCGGCGGGAGAGCCGGAGGAAGCTCAGAGGCGAGATGATCTGCGCCGGCGTGGGGAATATCAGGTCCAGATATGACAGGGAAGGATCAGAATTCCGAGAGGACGAGCGGACATCGAACGCAGTGAGACCCGGTCGCTTGGCAACGGTGTCAAGAGTAGTGGCAAGCGTTTGACAGCATCCGGCATGTTGACATTTTCAACTGGGTGAGTTCAAAGGTCAAGACAGTTTCACTAGAAAGGGTCAACTAGAACTCCCGCAGCCGTCCTATGAAGTGACCGAACACGCTTGAATCGACTAGTGTCGCACCGTTACTAATACTAGCGTCGGTACCGATACGACACTAAAATGATGATGATGTCATCGGTATCGGCCAGTACTATGATATAACGTGCTGATGCTGTGCAATATGTACTTTTCGGGATCTAGCTTCCAACCGCTGGTCACCCTACCCAAGATGGCCGCTAGCTAAGCACACCACTGTAAAAAAGGAGGGTCATGTGGCGTCCAATTATCCTCTGATGTAAGTTTATCACTTGTAGACGTCCAATGCATTTGAAGTCCCAACCTAAATGTACTAACCATAACACTCACTGAACCTTGTCCTCAACTCGGTACCAAGCCAAAACCTGAACCTCTAAACTATAACCCAATCCCTCTCTTTCCTTCATCTAAATCTTTGTCCCTGTCCTATTCTGCCCTTCCTCTAAGCCTAATTTAATGCATCAGAACCTGCCAAAAGTTTTTAAAATGTCCACATATGGCCACACAACACAGCAGGGAAGCGAGAGGAAGCTCAGACGCGAGCTGATCTGAGGCAGCCCGGGGGACTCCGGCCCATAATAGACAGAGAAGAAGCAAAATTCCGAGAGGACTTGCGAACCTGGTGGAACAAAACAAGTGCCAGAATGTTCAGCATGTCGCTTGGCAACAGTCAGCCCGGGAGGGTAGAGGGTGGGGGTTGGATTTGACAGAAACCAACACGCTAAAACATGTCTGTGACGATCGGGGCCAGTAGGGCGATGATGCGGCCATCGGTCTGGTGGAATGACCAACCGAGCCACCTGACGCCTTTGCGCGTCAGCCAAGACGTGGTTCGGGGGACCTGACCAAAAACACCATCGAGGAAGCTTTCCAGGGTTCCTTCGAGCCCTCCAATCAAGAGGCCGGCCAATCGGAGCCCGGCAGACCTGACGGGTCAGCCAATAGCGGACCGAGCCGGACGTCCAAAATGACACAATCGACAGCTTGCCGCAATCTGCTGCAGTCGCATGCTGGATGACGCCAGAACCTTACGGATCATCTGCGATTCATTGGAAGAATCTCCAACCCATTTAGCAGCACAGAATGTTCTGGAAGCAGCCAATTGGAATGCCCGTTGCGCATTATGGATGTCATTCACTGGATATGATGCAGTGGACCAACAATACAAGACACTTTCAACAACAGGGCTTCCCATAGCTCCATACAGAGGAATAATAAACAATTCTCTTTTATACAATATTTTAGCGGATGATGTTGTTGAGTCTCGATTGCTCGTTGAGTAAACGTGTTGCCGTGTTCGGCCGCTCCTTTTGTGACTCTGAAGTGTCTGTGCCAGAAACACGTGCGACAACATATAGTTTCCCCCAGAACACAACATGCCCCACACCAGTTCCCTAGGTGAATTCTGTTAAGAGGTAGTGGTCACTACAATATGCTCTATATGACCACCATTTTGTCAGGAACACATGTCAATGTGTGTCGTCCGCTGTTGAAGAACATGCGATGATTCATGTTTTATAGCTCTACCTGATACACCATGGCCTTTATGTCATGTCCCCATAGGTAAAAATCAAGAGGAATAAAGTCCAGAGATCTGGGAGGCCACTCCGCAGGACCACGCCGACCAATCCGTGCACCTGGAAACTGTTGATCTAACCAGTGTCAAACCCAAATACCAAAATGAGGTGGAGCTCCAAATTGTTGAAAGTAAACGGAAGTTACCACCTTCGTCTAGCAAGGATGGGAACTTTTCTCCCTGCAACATGTTCGCATGTTAATCGGCATTAAGATTCCAATTAACAAAAAGCAATACTGTACATGTTAGAACTAAAGTTGGACATACTGAAGCCTTTGTAGGCAAGAGCCTACAAAGGCTTCAGTATGTCCAAAACAGTGTTGCCAGGGTCCTGATGAGGGTGCGTAAACATGAACACATCACCCCCATCCTTCACATCCTACGTTGGCTCCCTGTTCACCTCCGTACTGAATTCAAACTCCTCCTTCACTCCCATCACTGTCTACACGGTGTAGCCCCCACCTACCTCACCGAACTCCTCACATCACATACTTCAGCCAGAACCCGGTCAGGCCAACAGCACTGTCTACTCCCGCCCGGGACTCGGCTCAAGACAATGGGCGACAGGGCCTTTGCAGCTGCTGCGCCCCGTCTGTGGAACGCCCTCCCAGACCACCTTAGAGCCCCGCAGACGGTGGATGCATTTAAAAAAGGACTAAAAACTCACCTTTTTAAAAAAGCTTATTCAAGCTAATTTTGTTTGACTGTCTTATTTTTATCTGATTAGTATCTGATTTTATCTGTGCTTCTGTATGTTTTTGCTTTTCCTCTTTTATTCTTAGTTTTTTATTATTATTTTTTGTTAATGTGCACTTTGAGATTTGTTTTTCAAATGTAAAGTGATTAAATAAATAAAATGTGGGCTGTCAAACGATTACAATTTTTAATCGAGTTAATTACAGCTTAAAAATCAATTAATCGTAATTAATTGCAATTCAAACCATCTATAAAATATGCCATATTTTTCTGAAAATTATCATTGGAATGGAAAGATAAGACACAAGATGGATATATACATTCAACGTACGGTACAAAAGTACTGTATTTGTTTATCATAACAATAAATCAACAAGCTAGCATCAACATTATTTACATTCTGTTAAAGCGATCCATGGATAGAAAGACTTGTAGTTCTTAAAAGATAAATATTAGTACAAGTTATAGAAATTTTGTATTAAAACCCCTCTTAATGTTTTCGTTTGAATAAAATTTGTAAAATTTTCATTCAAAAAATAAACTAGTAGCCCGCCATTGTTGATGTCAATAATTACACAATGCTCATGGGTGCTGAAGCCCATGAAATCAGTCGCACCCAAGCGCCAGCAGAGGGTGACAAAACTCCCAAAAACACAAGTAACAAGTGGACATTGCACTGTGCTGTCATTTTAATCTTTTTGAGCGGGGCATGTGCGTTAATTGCGTCAAATATTTTAACGTGATTAATTAAAAAAATTACCGCCCATTAACGCGATAATTTTGACAGCCCTAATAAAATGTATTCTTATTCTTATTCTTATTATAAGGATGCAACAATAGTCGGTTTTATATTGAACCGTACGATACGCCCTCTTTGATTCAATACGCTAAAAGTATTCGATCCAAATGAAACCCTCCCAAAATGTATTTTCCAAATTTATTTTTGTCGTCTCTCTCTCGCTAAAATGTCCGCCGCAGCATCACAAACTCTGCCGCTAACAGCTCTGCTCCTGCACTCCTCCCCAAAACTGCCTGATAGGTGGGAGCTGTGGAGCACGAGGATCGTGAGGTAAGACAGAAACTTAAGGAGGCGGCTTGCTCACTGGTACATATACTATTTAACAAAGACTGTCTTTACAGATACAGAGCCCTCCATAATTATTGGCACCCCTGAAAAAAGATGTGTTTTTTAGCTTCTAATCTTTTTTTTTAATTCAAATAATATGGGACCTTAATGGAAAAAAAGAGAAAAATCCAACCTTCAATACAAGTGCATTCATTTAGTGGGGGAAAAATCCCACATAAAGAAAAAAATATTTGACATCAAATAATGTGTGTCACAATTATTAGCACCCCTGGTGTTAATACTTTGTACAACCCCCTTTTGCCAACAAAACCAGGTCTGGGGACTGAGATGGCCATGGGAGGAGCTTGATTTTGTGTCAGGTGAACCATTTCTGTGTAGATTTGGCCCTATTTTAGGGTCATTGTCTTGCTGAAAGACCCAGCGACGACCCATCTTCCGCTTTCGGGAAGATGTCCTGGTATTTCAAAGCATTCATGATGCCACACACCCTAACAAGGGTCTTAGGAAGCGAAACAGCCCCACAGAATCACTGACCCACCCCCATACTTCACAGTGGGTATGAGGTGCTTTGGTTTTGGTGGTGTTTGTTGCCAAAAAGCTCAATCTTGGTCTCACACAAAAATACACACGGTCCCAGGCTTCAACCGGGACCGTGTGCTTTGGTCAGATGAGACCAAGATTGAGCTTTTTGGCAACAAACACTCTAAGTGGGTCTAGCATGCCACGAAAGATGCGCATGCTGAAAAGCATGCGTATCCGAAGAACACCATACCCACTGTGAAGCATGGGGGTGGAAACATCATGCTTTAGGGAAGTTTTTCTGCAAAGGGACCAGGACGACTGATCCGTGCAAAGGAAAGAATGAATGGGGCCATGTATCGAGAGATTTTGAGTGAAAATCTCCTTCCATCAGCAAGGGCATTGAAGATGAGATGTGGCTGGGTCTTTCAGCATGACAATGATCCCAAACACACAGCCAGGGCAACAAAGGAGTGGCTTCGTAAGAAGCATTTAAAGGTCCTGGAGTGGCCTAGGCAGTCTCCAGATCTCAACCCCATAGAAAATCTGTGGAGGGAGTTGAAAGTCCGTGTTGCCCAACGACAGCCCCAAAACATCGCTGCTCTAAAGGAGATCTGCATGGAGGAATGGGCCAAAATACCAGCAACAGTGTGTAAAAAGCTTGTGAAGAGTTACAGAAAACATTTGGCCTCCGTTATTGCTAACAAAGGGTACATAACAAAGTATCGAGATGAAGTTTTGGTATAGACCAAATACATATTTTCCGCCATGATTTGCAAATAAATTCTTTAAAAATCAAACTGTGATTTTCTGGTTTTTTTTTCCACATTCTCTCTCACAGTTGAGGTTTACCCATGTTGACAATTACAGGCCTCTCTAATATTTTCAAGCGGGAGAACTTGCACAATTAGTGGTAGACTAAATACTTATTTGCCCCACTGTATGTATGTGTGAGGGAAAGTATAGTGGAAACGGAAGGCAGCTCTGATTGGCTAGCTCTGAATGGCGGAGAAGCTGAAGCAATTCCTGTTGAGGCGGGTCAACATGGAAGAGGAGACGCGAGAACTTCGTCAAGCAGTTGGGCTATTACAAAATATTTTGTCGACCTCTGAAACGGTCACGTCTTTGTCATCCAGTCTCGAGCGGCAGAGGACAGGATCGGCTGCACCCAACGTCACTCATAATAACGTGATTGAAAGTGAGATGAGAGAAATTTTCTGACCTATAAAAAAAAGGCATGACCATGGTGTCAAGCGGGTGAATAGTCCAGTGGTTAAATTAGTTGTCTGTGGCTTAAACTTCGTGGGTTCGAACCCCGCTAGAGTTCTACGGTTATTTATTTGTATTTTTCTAAATAAAAAAATGAATGATGGCTGCCTGACTAATTAATACACTATTGTAAAATCAAGCACACACTTTCTATAATTCTGTCAAGTATTTTGACAGATCATATTTTATTTGTGTCATGATTTACAGCAACAAATGGAAAATGTCTAGCTGTCTTAATGATATGTTCCCCAAACAGCAAGGAGAAGTCTATGAATGCGCACTGATAATGATCAAAAAGGTCACAACACCAATTAGCTATTAAGTGAAAATATAGTCAAAAAAATAAATGAATGAATAGAGCTAAATTGGAAAACTAAGAGGTGTGCTTCAACCTAGGAGAAGAGTACTTCTACCCTGCACTGATTTTGGGTCAAAAAGTCAAATGGTCTTGGAGATATTGAAGTTTGAAGTTACTAAATATATTTTAAAAATAATAAAAACATTATGAATAGATAGATTGGAAAACTAAGAGGTGTGCATGATCTTCAGCCCTGCACTGGTTTGGGGGTCATAAGGTCAAAAGACCTCACAGCTATTAAAGTTTGAAGCTAGTAAATGTGTCATGTGTGTGTGAGAATGAAAATATATGTTGTGAGAGGAGAATGTATGTGTATGAGTAAAATGTATATGTATATGAGAGGAGAATGTATGGATGCGAGAGGAGAATACAGTGGGGCAAGTAAGTATTTTGTCAACCACTAATTGTGAAAGTTCTCCCACTTGAAAATATTAGCGAGGCCTGTAATTGTCAAAATAGATAAACCTCAACAGTGAGAGACAGAATGTGGAAAAAAAAAAAAAACAGAAAATCACATTGTTTGATTTTTAAAGAAATTATTAGCAAATCATGGCGGAAAATAAGTATTTGGTCAATACCAAAAGTTCATCTCAATACTTTGTTATGTACGCTTTGTTTGCAATAACGGAGGCCAAATGTTTTCTGTAACTCTTCACTAGCTTTTCACACACTGTTGCAGGTATTTTTTCCCATTCCTCCATGCAGATCTCCTCTAGAGCAGTGATATTTTGGGGCTGTCGTTGGGCAACACCGACTTTCAACTCCCTCCACACATTTTCTATGGGGTTGAGATCTGAAGACTGGCTCCAGGACCTTGAAATGCTTCTTACGAAGCCACTCCTTTGTTGCCCTGGCTGTGTGTTTGGGATCATTGTCATGCTGAAAGACCCAGCCACATCTCATTTTCAATGCCCTTGCTGATGGAAGGAGATTTTCACTCAAAATCTCTCGATAGATGGCCCCATTCATTCTTTCCTTTCCACAGATCAGTCGTCTTGGTCCCTTTGCAGAAAAACAGCCCCAAAGAATGATGTTTACACTCCCATGCTTCACAGTGGGTATGGTGTTCTTCAGATGCAATTCAGTATTCTTTTTCCTCCAAACACGAAAACCTGTGTTTCTACCAAAAAGTTCTATTTTGGTTTCATCTGACCATAACACATTCTTCCAGTCTTCTTCTGGATCATCCAAATCCTCTCTAGTGAACCGCAGACGGGCTTGGACGTGTACTTTCTTCAGCAGGGGGACACGACTGGCAGTGCAGGATTTGAGTCCCTGGCAGCGTATTGTGTTACTGATAGTAGCCTTTGTTACTGTGGTGCCAGCTCTCTGTAGTTCATTCACTAGGTCTCCCCGTGTGGTTCTGGGATTTTTGCTCACCGTTCTTGTTATCATTTTGACGCCACGGGGTGAGATCTTGCATGGAGCCCCAGATCGAGGGAGATTATCAGTGGTCTTGTATGTCTTCCATTTTCTAATAATTGCTCCCACAGTTGATTTGTTTACACCAAGCGTTTTACCTATTGCAGATTCAGTCTTCCCAGCCTGGTGCAGGTCTACAATTTTGTCTCTGGTGTCCTTCAACAGCTCTTTGGTCTTGGCCATAGTGGAGTTTGGAGTGTGACTGACTGAGATTGTGGACAGGTGTCTTTTACACCGATAATGAGTTAAAACAGGTGCCATTAATACAGGTAACGAGTGGAGCCTCGTTAGACCTCGTTAGAAGAAGTTAGACCTCTTTGACAGCCAGAAATCTTGCTTGTATGTAGGTGACCAAATACTTCTTTTCCACTCTAATTTGGAAATAAATTCTTTAAAAATCAAATAATGTGATTTTCTGTTTTTTTTTCCACATTTTGTCTGTCATGGTCGAGGTTTACCCATGTTGACAATTACAGGCCTCTCTAATCTTTTCAAGTAGGAGAACTTGCACAATTGGTGGTTGACTAAATACTTATTTGCCCCACTGTATGTGTGTGTGAAAGAGAGTGAATATATATGTATGTGAGAGGAAAATATATGTGGGTATAAGAGAGTGAATATATGTCTGTGAGAGGAGAATATATGTATGCGAGAGGAGAACGTATGAATGTGAGCGTGAAAATGTATGAGTGTGAGAGTTAATAAATATGAATGTGAGAGGAGAATATATGAGTGTAAGAATGAATATATATGTATGTGAGAGGAGTGCGTATGTGTGTGAGAGGGCCAGAATGAAAAATGTCTTGTATGGCCCCTCATAGATTTGTCGCATCATTTCTTGGACATTTTGGAACGTTAAGAGTCACTCAACGTGCATTTCCTTTGCGTCGTGCCGTAAAAGTGGACAGAAAAAAAAAAAAAGAACAATATTATTTGATTGCTTCAAAATCCGCATTACAGCGTTGGAGCAAATCATGATTCCTGATAGCGGATAAGAGCATTGTATATATATATATCTACGATGTAGGGAATGATATATCGACGGCAACACTAATTAGCTCGTTTTGTTTGGGGCACAGCGCTCATTAAAAACCCAGTAGGGCCATTAAAGTTAGCGTCCCCCCAAACCTCCGCCGTCGCTTCCTCGCGTTTAATAGCCGCCGCTGCAGGTTGTTGATTTGTGGGAGTCGCGTCGCTCGCCGTCACCGTCGCTCCTGACATAATTGCCCAAAAGGAAGACGATGAAGAGGAGGGGCGAGCGGGCGCTTGTTCCCGAGCTTTGCGCCGTAATGCCGACAAACCCGCGATCGAGCGCGGCTCGCCGAGCCATAAGGAGGCGGCGGAGACGGCGGGCCTGCCAGGATTAGATGAGCAGGTGTAGCGAGGGCGCTAACAGATAGAGCACAAAGCCGAGTTGTCTCGTTCGCTCTCGGGGGGGCTAGCCGCGCTAAAGCTTCCGCTCTGCTAACGCCGGAGCGTTCAAGTGTGCAAACAAGACGACTGTCATCGTGTTACACTCTGCTGTCTGCCGCTAGCTCCTTGCGGGCCAGGCGTGGCACGGCATAGTAAATGCGGCAAAATGGTCAGGTGTCACTTTTGAAAATGCAGGCTCAACCTATTACACGCTTTGGCATCACTTACTCAGCTTCAGTTCTGGTTAAAAGGTAACAACTACCATGAATTGTGTGGGACTAAGTCAATACACAGATTTTATGGCTTCATCAAGAACATTCTAGTCTGAATTTGATGTTTTTTGTGTATTTTTCTTGGCCTAATACGGACATGTAATAGGTTATAGCAGGGGTCCCCAAACTTTTTCTTGTGAGGGCCACATAACTTTTCCCTTCTCTGATGAGGGGCCGGGGTCAGTTTGTAACAGAAAAGGTGTGACGATTGCAGGAGTGCCAAAATGTAAATATTTATTGTTTTTCAGAAAGCCACAATCAAATAACCCTTTCTGGATTCTTCACAGAACAAAAGTAAATATAAAATAATAATATAATATAATTAGGGCTCTCAAAATTATCGCGTTAACGGGCGGTAATTTTTTTTAAAAATTAATCACGTTGAAATATTTGAAGCAAATAACACACATGCCCCACTCAAACATTAAAATGACAGCACAGTGAAATGTGTACTTGTTGTCTTTTTCGGAGTTTTGTCGCCCTCTGCTGGCGCTTGGGTGCGACTGATTTTATAGGCTTCAGCACCCATGAGTATTGTGTAAGTCATTATTGACATCAACAATGGCGGGCTAGTTTATTTTTTGATTGAAAATTTTACAAATTTTATTAAAACTTTATCTTTTAAGAACTACAAGTCTTTCTATCCATGGATCGCTTTAACAGAATGTTAATAATGGTAATGCCATCTTGTTTATTTACTGTTATAATAAACAAATACAGTACTTATGTACCGTATGTTGAATGTATGTATCAATCTTGTGTCTCATCTTTCCATTCCAACAATAATTTACAGAAAAATATGGCATATTTTATAGATGGTTTGAATTGCGATTAATTACGATTAATTAATTTTTAAGCTGTAATTAACTCGATTAAAAATTTTAATCGTTTGATACCCCTAAATATAATATAATAATAAATAATAATAAAACTATTAATTAAATAGATAATAACCTAATAAGCCTCTTTGGGTTCTTCACAGAAAAAAGCCAGGAATTTTTTTTTGTTCAGGGGGCCGGACCAAATGTGGAGGTGTGCCGTATCCGGCCCGCGGGCCGTAGTTTGGGGACCCCTGGGTTATAGCATACAACAGTTCATATAGATGACATTGTTCTAAGAAAAATATATAACCATAGTTTCAAAAATTATCAGACATTGTAAGCAGTTCTAATGTTACTCATTAGTTGAGCATTCTTTTCACCGAGTACTTTTTTACTTGTTATCCATAATATGTGCTGAAGTACAACTTTTACTTGAGTAATATTATTTCGAAGTAATGCTATTCTTACTTGAGTAAGGGCACTATCACACTAGCACTGTTTGGTCTGTTTTAAACGGACCAGAGCTCTTTTTCTCAGATAGCCCGTAAATGTGAATGTGCATCCAAATTCTGTTCCACTCAAAAATCGTGGGTCTCGATCCGCTTTAACCCCTTCTTGCCCAGTGTATCACATTTGAATTGAAATTACATGATTTTGACGCTAATTCAGAATTTTGAAATAGCTTTCCTCAAAAAAAAAAAAAAAATAAATAAAATAATGGATGCAAGTCAACTCATGCACCTGCAGGTTCTATGAGAAAAAAAACAACAGGATTTAGCAAGGGTTATAGCGATTAGAGCGCTTATTACACATATTATTTTTTCTTTTTTACAAATTTGAAAAAAAAGGTTTCACTAAGACCTTATTTTTCAAATTTTGTGATTCTCTAGCAATTGCTTCATATTGCAGGCATTAAGGGGTTAAGCGCATCCTGCTTCGCTTGTAAATGTAACCGGAGCAGAGTGCGCTTTTGCTACTTCATGTGCATCATCTTCAGGCTGTGACGCTACATGCACGGCATTTTTAGACGCAGAAGTACAGCGTGCATGCTTTTCAAAATCAACAACGGCAAGATGAAAGACGATTAACCATGGGCAAATGTTGTTGTGCTGCGGTAAGCAGTTGCATTTGATACACAGAGTCAGGTTCTAATGTGGCGGTTGTGTTTTGCATGCTGTTCCTGAAAGGACCATGTGAGATTGACAGTGGCCGCGACAGGCGGAGCCTCTCGGGGCAGCCATTTAGTGAGTGTCCTGGAAATGGCAACAATTTGACAGTCCATAAAGTCATGAAAGTGAGAGCGTTTTCGCGCCTGTGTGGCTTGGGGTACCACACGGTTCCCTTTCGTGGTTCAATTTTCCCCTATGCATTTTTTTATATAGTCCAGTTCGCCCGGCATACAGTCTGGAGGGAGCGACCCCGCCGCTGGCCGTGAGGCGTCTTTATGCTTGCCTGGTATACCAGATTCACCGCTGTTCCAGTGATTGAGTCTGGCGACCGATCAAATTCCGAGGGCGCAGCAAGCCACAGCAAACAGACAGCGGAGTGGACCAATCAGCGACGGGCAGACGTGACGTTGTTAAAGCGACAAGTAATTAGCGTGAGCGGAAAATGGAGACGTTTATTCAACATGGCTAGCACGAGCCTTGTTGACTGTTGTCAATGACTTGTTTCGATGTGTTTTTGGTAATTTAAAACAGGTTTTACCGCAGATTGGAACATATTCTCGGCTCTCCCGTTCGGCATCTGTGTTGATGTAGAGACGACTTTCGGCGCGCAAGAATGACGTTAATCGTAAAGAACACATCACGCAAATAAACGAATCTGATTGGACGATTGATTTTGTACCTTGTTCCAGAGGGCATTAATGGGCTGGGTCCCAGACTATTTCTCACAGTGTTTGAAAAATAAAGGGAGAATAGTCTGGCTGTGCCAGGCAAACTTTATGCCACATTACCTGCAGTGTCACAGCACCATACTGTGACGTGGCACACCTCTATTTGTCCAATCAATGAGTGCGCATTTCGTCCATGTGATGCTACTCGGAAAGCTCGGTTGGCACAGTGTGAATGCTGAACCTTTTCAACAAGTCATTTTTAAGTGTTGCTGCGAGGTAGCATCTAACTCCTAACTCCGAATGTGAAAGAATGTGTAAATGTGTAAAATTGTTGCCTACTCTACCCACCTCTGAATGCAACGAGTTAATGCGCAATTCAAATTATCAACTGCGTCAATTCCTATCTGGGTTAATGCAGCCAACCTTATATTTTGACTCTAAAGTGTTTCTTTGGACCCCACGTAAGCTAGGTCTCTCAAACCCTGAGAACCTGACACTATTGCCCTACACGCGCTTATAGATCCAACATCACTCACCCCGTCCCCTTCGACAGACTTTTTTCCCAGGCCGTGCCCCGCCTGCGAGCGCAGCGATTATGTCGGCACTGGTTTAAGAGCGGGATAACAATGCAGCCGCAGAAACGTGAGCAAGGCTCCAGGCAATAACCCGCATTTGCGCCGGAGCCCGTTACCTGTTGTTTGTCACGCCGTCGCCTCGCCGTGACCACGCCGCCGCCGCCGGCCCTCCGGCCCCCGCTTTATTCCTTGCACTAAGCCTATTATAAAATCAATAAACAATTGAGCTCCCCGTCACCCCCCCTCCTTTCGCAGTCCTTTTAAATCTTTTTCTCCTCTCTAGATCCTCCGAGGTGACGGCGAAGCATGAAGGCGCCGAGACGGGGGGTTCGAGGGCTGCGGGAAAAGTCAAGAGAGGTGACTTTTCCAGCGAGTTCAGCTCAGGCGCGTCTCCGCGGCAACCCGCTAGATTAAAATCAGATAGGAAGCGACGCCCTCTAATCAATTGATCTCGATCGAGTTATCCCGCCAATCAACGTCAGGACAAAAGTTTGGCTGTCGGCTTCTCCGTCCGGATCGATCGGTGACGCGTTTAGGAGCGATTGAAAGCCCTTTGCCTAGTTGACGCGATTAGATTTAAACGTTTGAAATCTTTCCGTACGTGACCCGGAAAGGCATCAGCGGGGTTGGGTTTTCACTAATGTTGCACCGATACCATCTTTTGGCTGCCGATACCAAAACCGATACTGTACCGATACTTTTTTGAAAGAAAAAAGAAAGAATACTTTGTATTCGCTTGAATGTAAAATACAGGGTTACGAACGAGTTCCGTTCCTACGCTGGCAAAATAACATGTATTTCCACTGGAGGGATAGCATCTTTGCTCATATTTACTGTTTGACTGCTTCTATTACTCAAACGCACCCAATATAAAATAAATAGCATTTATATCATAGTTTAAGGAATACAAGCAGAATATATCTGACTTAGGGCCTAAGAGAGACATGGTGCCTTCTAACCACGGAAGCCCAACGCGTGCTTCATCCAACTGACTGAGCAAGATTGACGCTGACGAGGCAAGACATCTACAAGCCCACGTCCGCACCACCAACTCCCACAATCAGTTCTTCCGGACAGTCCAGAACAAATGGCGGCACATCTTGTCTTGACACAAGTAACAGCTGATAAGGAGGAACCCGCAACCGAGAAGTGAACTCTCAGCACTCACGTGGCTCTGAGGTGGCAAAATCCACAACCCTCGTTGCCCTGACAACAGTAACTCCTGAATCCTCCTGTCCAATCCACAAACAGACAATAATCCTAAACAACGCCCAAACACATCCTTCTTCTGCCCACAGCCTGCCCTGCGAGAGCCTTCAAAAAGACTGAATGTATAACTAATTGTTGTCATTTTTCTCAGGAATCTTTTGTTGACTTGTGATACGATACCCTTGGAACGAGTCTGCCTCCTTGCCTGGGTCTGTTGCTGTTTTGCCTTGCCGTTTGATTGCAGTCGACCTGAATAGATTGTCAATTTGTGTGTTGAAGCCTTTTTCCAGATTTTAAAATGGAGTCAGTACAAGATGTTAAGACTAAGGTGAACGCACGGAGTTTGACCTTTTGGCGGAAACTCACCGGCTTGGGTCGTCGGAGCTGCGCCAGCGCGGGTCCGGCGGTTCGGCCGGCGTGATTCCGGAAGTCTGGCTAAAAGGTCAGATTCCTTAACCACGTATTTGGAATTATCCCTATATCTCAAAATAATGATTCAAAAGTATTGTATTTTGTCTAATGATGGAGGATACACTGGCCTCTGGTGGCAGCATTGAGTCTGGCTGGACTGTCGTTAAAAAATGCTTCCACACAAGAGCACTTCTACGTCTGACATGGATGAAGTACAGCTGCGCTTTGGTTTGATCCACATAAGGTTGTAAGTTGTTTCAGCTAATATTTGTATAGGAATTTGTAATTAAGTTTACAGCTACAGTTTGTTGAATTATGTGAGAGCGATTTTCTATGAGAATTGTAAATATGTTAGCATTCGTAGCATCTAAGCTAATGGCTAATTTAATCAACTAGAATTACATAATGATCGGATTGGATGAATTTTTGAACAGCAATTTTTTTGTGTCAAGTGTGTTATTGTTAAAATGCGTATCATTTTGAATATTAGTGTATATATGTGTGTTACAGCTTTACAAATTTTTAAAAATGAAGGAAGTAAAACGCTTCAAAAAGCACAATTGCCTTGTTTACTGTCTGTTAAGTTGAACAACGTCACATTTAGTGAGGACAGAACACGTCATATGATAAAATAAAGTAAAAAAAATAGATACTGTATGTAAGATAAGGTATTGAGTATGCCATCTTAAAGCAGTACATACTAGTATCTCAGGAAGGCTCTTGTAGCGAACCTAAGGTGAGTAACTTTTTATGTTTTAAAACTTTACAGTTTTAAAACTTTAAGACTGCTTAAGATGGCGGCTGTTAACTAATGCAGCGAGTCTGTCATTTCGTATCTATTTCTATATACGTGTGTTATCTATGAGACACATCAGATGCTACAAACGTAGCGTCATGAACTAGCATAAAGAAATAGCACCACTTCGGGTCCATTTTGCACCAATATCTAAAAAAAAATAATAGCAGCACAAATGGAAAATATTACAGCACAAACTAGCAAAAAATATTTGTAAAAGTTTTCTATTGAATTTCATACACATCGTGTCAACAACCTGGCATATTTTCCAATTGTTATTCATCAAAACTGAGTCGTTTAGATTTACAAAAGACAACTCCCCTTAGCATTACTTTAACTACAGGTATCAAGAAAATAAAGTGGAGAGAGTGTGGAGTGATCATTCATCAAAGTACCCACGTTTCCTGATGGCAGCATCGTTTGGGGTTGCTTTGATAGGCTCTCTCACATGTCAACACGCGTCTCGTCAAGGCCGCGCACCCCCACCCCGCGTTAAAACACAGCCAAAAGTTTTGAAATTGAAAAAAAAAAAAAGATCTGAAAGCGAATAGAAGATTCGAGAGTGAAAAAAAGATTTGATTGTGAGAAAAAAAATAATTGAAACTGAAAAAAATAAGATCTGAAGGGAAAAGGTACCGTTCTCGCACACACCATATTATTGTTTGCATTAGTCTAATACATTCATCTAACTATAGTTTAGGCAGACTTCACTCAGTGACCTTGACACAGTAATGTGAATCACCTTATCGGTGCTCATGAGGGGGAAAAGGAAAAATGGTACCGTTTCTCGTAGGCACTGTCTAACTGTTTGCATTACTCGAACACATGTAATAGTAGTAGTAGTAGTAGGGGAATAGTATCATTTCTCATATTCACTGTAGGACTGCACTATTCTAACACACCTAATGTAAAATAAATAGCACACCATAGTTTAAAGAAACAGAATAGATACACAACGCCATCTTATCACAGAAGCCCAACGTAGGCGCCACGAGCAAGATTGACGCACCAACTCTGGCAATCAGTCCTCCCGACAAACGAACAAGGACAAAGACCAGCGCGCTTTGTCCTAAAACAAGTAGAGCCAGCCCGGATAAACAAAGTTGATAGCAGGCGCTTGTGACGACAAGACCAGCGTCGGTCGCTGTGGCAACCACATCCCATCCACGCACGAACCTAAACAGCCCGAAACCGGCCAGAGAGCGATGATCCCAAAGCAACGCCCGGACACACCTTCGGCCGGCCCACGGACTTATAAAACACTGGACACTGAGATAAGACAGATTTGCTGCTCGGAAACATTTGCTATGTAGCCTTGCTTTGGACTCAGCATTGTTCCCTCAGTCATCTGTTTTTGCCTTGTTTTTGACCATTGTCGACGGTTTATTTGTCAACCTGTTTTCAGTTAGTCTTCTTTAAACTTTTGAAACATGGAGTCAGTACAAAGGCTTAAAATAAGAAGAGCACGCGCGAAGTTCCGCCAGCCCGGTTGGCGCACGCGGGGCAGCATCGGCCGAGCTGCACTTGTTTTGGCTGTCGCTGTTTCTGTGCGGCTTGACTGGGGAGGCGAATTTCAACAGATCTGAAAGTGAAAAAAAAATCTTTGAACCTGAAAATGTCCACATTGTCCCTGAAAAAAAGATTTTTTTTTTTCGCTTTTGAAAGATTCAAGAATAAAACATTTACTTTCAAATTTTTTTTTTTTCAACTGTTTTTTTTTTTTCAGATTACAATTCAAAACCATACAAATCACGAAAGTCGAGTAGGACATAACCTGGGGACTACCTGTAATTGCTATCATGGTTTGGTCAGACACTGTCAGTCAGCAGACGCCATTGATGGAGATTGACGTCCAATCCATTTGAAGTGGGATCGCCGTTTCGTTCAATCGCTTCCATCCTCCCACTTCAAATGGATTGGACGTCTCCTAATGATAAAATCAATTAGAAAAAAAGACCTTTCATGACTCCTACCAAAATGGTGGCCATATTTGTAGGGCCGACATTCACACCAAAGTCAATGCAGTGACATTAAAGTGAAGTCATAACTAGCTTATTTTAAAACGTATGATTTTTTTACTCATTGGCTACCATTGACAGCGCTGGACGTCCAATTCATTTGAAGTGTGTTGGTGGCTTCAAAATGACTGATAAACTATTAGTGATAAATTCAAAGCAAAAGCATCTTAAGAATGGCAAAACCCTCTCCTATTTCATTTTGGATAGGGTAAGCAGTGGTTGAAAACAATCTCAAAAAGGTACATATTGCACAGCATCGGCGCGTTATTTCTTAGCACTCCCCGATACCGTTAACATCATCTTAGTGCTGTATTGGTACCGATAGGCTCTACTAGTTCTCAAAACCACAACAAAGCTGAGACTTTACCCGGTTCTGTCTACCTACCTAAGAAACTCGGATGAAGTCCTTCTTACTTTGTTCAAGAAGAAGAGAGTTGATTTCAGAGCCAAAGCTGACGATGTTTGCGAGGCTTTTCACAAACTTCCTGTACAGAAACGCACGCGTGTTTTCATCTCTGGCGTTGATGGAAGGATTTTTAATTGTCACATTGTTGAAATGTAATAACCTTCCAGTTGATAAAAATCTGCAAAGAGCGAGCCTGACAGCCGATGTTGAGATGAGGCATCAAACGACGTGACATTAGCAGACTTTTAATTCCTTCTGTCAGGTCAAACTCATATTTCAACAGCGGGGGATGACAACGTAAACCTCCTTTTTATTTGCGGCCAAGTTGCAAATGAGAATGTCTGTCGCGGCGTACCCCCCGACTACTTTTCCCTCATTTCCTCCCATTGTTTGCCCAAGGACTTTTCTTGGAGAGCCGTCACAATCGTCATCAGGCATCAGACTCATTGCGCTCATCCCCGGGAGATCAACAAACAAACTTTCTGACAACGCGTCGTGCAACATTTGCGCTAAACGCCACGGGGGGTTTCGGATGGCGTGTCAGGAAGGAGTTTACGACACGTAAAAAAAAGCGTACCGTTGACCACGTTGCGATCATTTTTCAACCGGTCAAAACAGAGACCGGAATACAACGAAGAACTAGTCAACAATAAATCCTGAAATGAGTCAATGGGAAGTCCAAAAACTGACTGCAATTTTAATGGATTGGTAACTCAAAAACAGTCAGGAATCAATCAAGAATTGAGTAAAAAAAAAAAAAGAAAGAAGTCAAAGCCTGTTACGATATGCAGTAATTCAGTGAATCTCACGGAGGAGGCTGGTAATTTTGTGTGTGTTCGATACGTGCACTCGACACACGTGCTTGTTGATTGTATATAAGACTCCGGTTCCTTTCACAGATGTTTATTGGTTATCAATAGGGCTGTCAAAATGATCGCGTTAACGGGCAGTAATTTTTTTTCAATTAATCACGTTAAAATATTTGACGCAATTAACGCACATGCCCCGCTCAAACAGACTAAAATGACAGTACAATGTAATGTCCGCTTGTTACTTGTTTTTTAGTGTTTTGACTCCCTCTGCTGGCGCTTGGGTCCAACTGATTTTATGTGTTACACCATGAGTGAGCATGGTGTAATTATTGACATCAACAATGCCGAGCTACTAGTTTATTTTTTTGATTGAAAATTTTACAAATCTTAATAAAACGAAAACATTAAGAGGGGTTTTAATATAAAATTTCTATAACTTGTACTAGCATTTATCTTTTAAGAACTACAAGTCTTTCTACCCATGGATCACTTTAAGAGAATGTTAATAATGTTAATGCCTTCTTGTTGATTTATTGTTATAATAAACATATATGTATATATCCGTTTTGTGTCTTATCTTTCCATTCCAACAATAATTTACAGAAAAATATGGCATATTTTAGACATGGTTTGAATTGCGATTAATTACGATTAATTCATTTTTAACCTGTAATTAACTCAGGCGGCACGGTGGCTGAGTGGTTAGCACGTCTGCCTCACAGTTCTGAGATCAAGGGTTCAATCCCGGGCTTCGGCCTTCCTGTGTGGAGTTTGCATGTTCTCCCCGTGCCTGCGTGGGTTTCCTCCGGGAACTCCGGTTTCCTCCCACATCCCAAAAACATGCATGGTAGGCTGATTGAACACTCTAAATTGTCCATAGGTGTGAGTGTGTGCGTGAATGGTTGTGTGTCTCCTTGTGCCCTGCGATTGGCTGGCAACCAATTCAGGGTGTCCCCTGCCTACTGCCCGAAGTTAGCTGGGATAGGCTCCAGCACCTCCGCGACCCTCGTGAGGAATAAGCGGCATGGAAAATGAATGAATGAATGAATTAACTCAATTAAAAACTTTTAATCGTTTGACCTACTTATCAACACACCGTAGTATTAAAGTTCGGCCATACAAAATACAGAAACACATCTACTTTAAACATTGTAAAACGTTAGCATTGCTACATTGAGGCTATGGAAAAAAAGTTCATATATACAGTATGTACTTTTAAACCATATTCATTGAAATCAATGGTATTTAAAGGGAAACTCGGACTCAAAGACTTGTAGGCTCTAATAAGCCACAATTGTTCTCTTGTACTAAAATATTTTATTAGATACACATCAAATATTAACATTGATTTAAAAATCTATAATTTTTAGTACAAGTTTTGACCCACAGAGGATGCCATGTTTTAAGCGTGCAATGGACACTCAGGACGATGAAAGAAAGATGGCATTTACATTATTAACATTCTTTCTGTGAGAGGGATCCACGGATAGAAAGACTTGAAACTCTTAAAGGATAAATGTGACTTTGTATATTGTGACTAAATATTGCCATCTAGTGTATTTGTTGAGTTTTCAGTAAATGATACTGTAGCCATTTAACTGTTCTGCCCAAATTCATGATGGGAAGTGTAACCATGACTGTGCGTAGTGGCACCAATTGATATATCTTCTCTGCATTGGGAAGTAACATAGGGTGTTAAGGAAAAAATCAACCACTCGTTCTTCCCCACATTGCTTCCCACGATATTTCAAATTTTTGAGAGAGAGATTTTAAGGCTTTAGCCAATTAGAAAGAGGCTCCAAAGACTGTCAAAATTCTCTCTACTCATTTTACGCTGCCTGTTAGCTCTATATAAAGGTAAAACGGTGCCATTATAGATTGAACACGACAATGCGTGAGTGGGTCGTGCAGCGCATGCGTTAATTGCGTTAAATATTTTAACATGATTAATTTAAAAAAATTAATTACCGCCGTTTACACGATAAATTTGATAGCCCTACTTTAAGCCAAAACGAAAGACTCTGGATGAATGTAAGACATTTTGTCTGTAACGTTAAACACAATTAGAAAACAATTTAATTAAAAAAAAAATATATATATATATATATATATTAAAAAAAGACATGTCCGATATTTTTTGGCCGATTCCGATACTTTGGAAATCGATCGGGACATCTATACTGCTAATATAACATATTAATAACACATGGAATGGACCTCATAATAATAATAATAATAATAATGCATATAATATACACACCAAAAAGCTCAGGAAATCAAAGCACACAAAAGTTGTATGCAATTTTCTTTTGCTTAAAATGTACGCGTACACCAAAATTTGACAAAAACATCCCGATTTGTTTCGAATAGCTCAATTCATTTTCAATAGAGGAAAAAAACAGACCTGATATGGACAGGAAGTGGCTTGAAAAAGCCTCAGAATCTATAGGAAATTATCCAAAATGTTAGTAAGTGATCCCAGAATGCCCCCTAATATGGAGGAAGTCACCCAAAATCAACCTGTAAGTACCCTAAAAAGGAAGTGACCAAAAATGAACTTATTAATTACCCGCCAATGACAATGACTGACATCCAATTCATTTAAACTCGTCTTTAAGTGCCATTGACGGCACTAGATGTCCAATTCATTTCGACTGGGAGGAGCGATTGAATGTCAACAAAGGCACTTTAATATGTGTGAAGCATGGCGCATTTCCAACGACCAGGGCCGGCAAGACCCCGACAACCCGGCTGTTGAGGTAATTATCGAGGTTTGATTGTTTCAATATTTGCTTAATTGATTGATTGAATATTTGCTTGTGCTCATATATACCATAAATAATACATATTGCCATCTTTTTCTTACTAATATAACCAGTAAATGATTATTGCTTGCTATACCAGGTTGTAGTATAATGCTAAAGTGTTACAAAGAGTAAAAGAGGGTCGGGATGACAACTGCCTTGCTTCATGGCCGCATCATTGCGTAACTTCCGAGGCATCTTCAGCACCTGGCGTCTGGACTTTCGTCTAGACCTTCGAGGACAATTTTCCATCCGAGGACATCTTCCATGGCCGCAGCGTTGCATAACTGAAGTGTCTGGGTCATTTTGACTGTTTACATGATTGTTTACATGAGCCCTTGCTTACACACGTGTACTTACTTAGTTCCACCTACATGCACACACATATCCAATCGAAAATCACGTGGGTGTCTCCAGCGTGCTCTCCCCCTCCCTCAGGGCGACACACAATTTTTTAGGACAAACCCCTAAATAAAATACCAAGGAGGATTTTTTCTTTAGATCAATTTTGGTGACTGTCACTAGTCACGCTTTTGCTCTCCTTGGCCAAGAAAACTGAGTGTCTTCTCTCCTTATTTCTGGGTAATTTTACAAATGTCTACCTAAGGATCTATTTTGGATATTTTTCAACTTGACACCGGCCAAAAGGCCAAACTCTGTGTGTTCACCTTAGTCTTAACCCCTTGTACTGACTCAAATTTGAAAGCTGGAAGAAGGCTTCAAAACACAAGTTGGCCATTTTTATTCTGAGTCGACAGCAATCATACAGCACAGAGGGACCCAGTCGCGGATCCAAAGTCACCATATCACAAATCGACTTAAGGTTCCCGAGATAAAAATGACAACGATTAGTTAAACATTCAGTCTTTTGAAGGCTCTCACGGAACGGGCTGTGGGCAGAAGAAGGGTGTGTTGTTTGGGATTATTGTCTGTTTGTGGATTGGACAGGTGGATTCGGGAGTTACTGTTGTCAGGGCGACGAGGGTTGTGAATTTTTCCTCCTCAGCAACGGGGCTCTTGGAGTCTTATCAGTCATGTTATCAGTTGGATATCGGACGTTCTCCGGTATTCCTTGCGTTGGGACAGGGTGTCCCGCCATTTGTTCTGGACTGTCAGGGAGAACTGATTGCGAAGAGTTGGTGGTGCAGACGTGGGCTTGTCAACGTCAATCTTGCTCAGTCAGTTGCATGACGCACACCTTGGGCTTCCGTGATAAGAAGGTGTCATGTATCTCTTATGCCCTATATTCCGTTTTTTTCCTTAAACTATACTATTCCCTGATTGATAATATGAAGTGTGTTAGAGTAATACAAACAGTCGATCGGTAAATACGAGAAAAGATACTATTCCCGGAATGATTATATTAAGTTAGAATATCAGACGGTGCCAACGAGTACTACCTCCTTCATGTGTTAAGAAAGAAAGTGAGCTAAAAATCCAGCAAAATTTATAGGAAGTGACCAAAAATCTACAGGAAGTGACTCATGAAATAAAGAGCTAAGCATCTTCTACTTCACAAAAGCAATTCTAGAGCTACAGTATAGCAAACGTAGCGGAAGCTACTTCCAACTTGGCGCCGCTATCGTTTCACGGGCGAGGTGTTGCTTTGGGAAGCGGCATCTTGCGGCAAAGCCGGCGATGCGGTCCGGGGTCTCAGGTCTGCATATTAGCGTTGTTGATGAGATATACGAGTTTGCCATTTGCCCGCGTCTCACACAGCAGCCGTCACCATATGGCTGCCGGGAGATTTCCCCCCTCGCCGCCTCCGACAGCTGGATGCCTGCTAACTGGGGACGCCGAGGCTTGGCAGCTGTAGAGCTTTGATGCCGCTCGCCCTTCTCTCGCTTTCTCTTTTTCGCACACAGGCACTCAACAAAATTCCACAGCATACACACACACGCACTCACGCCGGACTGACTGAATTCGGGTCGGACAGGAGGCAAAAGGGCAACTAGCAAGCACTTGAAAAGTTTCCTTTTTTGCGCGTAAAGTTGTCGAAGCGTAAAATGAGGAGGGGTGTCTTAATTGGCCCGAAGACTACATTTCCCATGAGCGCCTTTTCAAACCGCGGTGCTACGCGGTACAGCGGAACAGGACAGGATCATGACGTGGGATTCCTTTCGAAGAAAATATTGTCATGAAAATAAAGTGAAAATGTCCAAATTGGACCCAATTAGCCATTTTCTCGTGTGCGTTATGTGGCTCGTAAGTGTGACAAGGTCGTTGGTGTGAAAGGAGTGTTAAATTTAGTTTTGTCGCTCACACGCTCATACCGGGCCCTGAAGTTCAATCAGACACCTTATGGTATAAAATTTAAAAAAAAGTCTCAGAGGATCCGAAATAAATGAATGTTACTCGACACGCAGTGAAAGACGTCCATTTCCGATGAAATTTAAAGTGAATTGAAATGAAGTTTTACACATTCGAAGCCGTTCAAATGACCTGATTTTTTTGTGAAGACCTGTTAATATGCCACTGCAATAATCCCAGCTACAAAAAAAATATACAGTCGTACCTTGACATATGATCGCATCGACATACGATCCTTTTGACATCCGACGTAAAATTTGACTCATCATTTGTCTCGACGTATAAGGACATGCTACAAATACGATGATTTCATTTGTCGCAATTTCATTGTTAACCCGCGAGGCGGAAGCACGGCGGATTTTCTTGTGAGAGAAATCAACATGGTTCCCAAGAAGGTTAGTGCAAGCGGTGGAAAAAAGGGAAAATGTGGCATTTAACATTAAAATTTGATTTGATTTATGACAAACATAAAGGTGGTGTGTATGTCAGTGAATTGGCTCGACGCTATGATCGGAATATGTCTACGATCTCGACGGTCCTCCTCCGACCTCTTTATAAGTTAAGGTAACAACTATTGTTATTGTAACATCAGCAAGGAAGTCGCCAGCTTTTGAATCATTTATTTCTAAACTTGTGCAACACAACACGGCTAAAGTCCGCTGTAGCCGACGCCAACAACAACATGAAAAGAGAAAGTAAAAACTCTTCCGCACCCACGTTATACGGTGCGTTCAGGAACAATATGCAAAACACAACCGCCATAATCGAACCTGATTCATTAAATCATTATAATTCCGATTTGTATTTATAATTTATTTGTTTTGCTATGTGTAATTGCTATTTGTAATCGCACCGACAGTATTTAGGAAGGATTTAGCACAGCTTTTTGGGCTGCGGAAACTAATTCATCGAATTATAATGCATACTTATGGGAAAATCCCGTTCGACAGACGACCATTTCGAGTTACAAACCAGGTCCTGGAACAAATTAAATTCATATGTAGAAGTACCACTGTATTTGGAATGATTTTATCAAGTGTAGATGTCCAATCTCTTTGAACCGGAACGGTGCCAGCGAATGACAACACACTCATACTTCAAATGAATTAGCCTGCTATTGCTGTCAATGGCAGCCACTGTGTTAACTGTAAGTTTTAAGGGTTTATTGTATGACTCAAACGAAGCCAGTGTATTCATTTCATGAGCAGCGTAGTATGGTCCAGTTTCCTTGTATTTGTAAAGACTCTGGCAACGAGTAGCTGCCGCTTCCTGATTGATTTTTTTGTTAAGATCAGAAATTATGCCATTGGACTCAATCAACTAAAGACTTTGAGTTTTTTATTATTATTAGATGTCCAATCTGTGTAATCTGGCAGGGTACATTTGCCGCCAACCCTCCCACTTAAAAACAGATTGGACTTCCAGTGCCGGCAATGGCTCTGAGACTTGAGTTAACAAGGAAGTGACCTGAAAATGAACAGCTAGTGATAAAAAAATCTACAAGAAGTGGAGAGAGTGCAAACCATCCCATTGCAATCTCTCCAGAAAAGGCATTTTCTAGTTCTTAAAAATTGCTAAAAATACTCTTGAACCGTTAGTAATATGGAAAACTGATTTTAAAACATGTCATGAGTTCCAAGTAGCCTTGCAAGCAAGACGATACTTTCTGATTTCACTGATACATCATGCAGTACCGTCTTGCAAATCTCAACTATCCAAGTACTTCCCTGGTCATCTGATGCTCCAGCCAAGAAACGTGACCAGGAGCCAACTACAGTGGTACTGTACCTCTACTTACAAACGTCTTTACGAATGTAATTTTAAGGTTACGATACGCCTTACTGGGAAAATATTGCGTCTTGTTAAAAAGGAAATTTCAGGTTCCGACAGGCAAAATACGATACAATACTGTAAAATAATACAAATGTACTTCCTCCCTTTGAATATCACGCCACAAGATCCTGCTTCCCTATCGGTCATAATCTTTCCCATAATGCTTCAGTAACTTGATTCTGCTCTCCTATTGGCCTGTTGTTGATGTGTGGTGTCGCAGTATGAGGACTTGCCCAGGCGCGACAGTGTTGTTGTTTTAGCAGGTCGATGATTCGCTAAATGAGCACAAGTCTTCTCGCATTTTTGTCTCACAAAGAGTTTTTTTAAGCCCACACGCAGTTCACTACATTAGTAGCACATTAGAGCACAGGTCTCCTCGCATTGCCTTACTCAAAAGATCCCTTTGCATTATGTTCTATATTCAAATTCATTGTAGGTATTAACGGTTAAGTTAGGTATATGGAATGATATGAATGTGTTTGGCCGTTGTTTTATTTCAGTTTTACCCCAACTATAAAATTTAATGTGGCATTTCAGTGGTGCTTGGAACGGATTAGGGCATTTACATGGAAAACGTGTCTCTACTTACTTACTTTTCAGGTTACGAGACTACTTCCAGAACTAAATAATCTTGTAAGTAGACGTACCATTGTATCTGCTTGATTGCTATGGTTGAATGCTTCTTGCAGATAAGTCAATTTCTAAAGTTTTGATGGAAATACACTTTATTTCCTCAAGAGCAAAGAACGCCCCAAAAATCTTTTGACGGGAAACTTTGTAGTGTTTCCCCTATGATTTTTTAAAGCTGTGGTGGTGGGCTGCATCAGAGTCAGACAGCCTCACCATGTCGTGCCATGGCAAAATGTTCATGTTTTTTTTTTTCCCCCAAGAAGAACCGTAACAAAGATATATTTGAAATATTTTATTTGTGAGGATAATGTCGTAGCTTTTGTTGTTGTTCGCGAACTACATTTCCACACAAATGCACATAAAGGTACCATTAACTTAGCAAGGAGAGGTATGAGAGCCATTTTTCGAAAGTCCAAGAGCTCGCGGATCTTGAAAAAAAGCGCATTTATCAAAGTTTCGTCAGCCGTAATTGCATAAATCCGTCTGCCGAAACAGCCTGATAGCACAGATATAAGTACGCCTACCTCTCATGTTGACGCGGCGGCGCTCTGGAAATAGAGCAAGGCTCTATGTTGGACCCCGCCTTTCAGCGTAAAATAATTCAAACTTGCTCAATTTCACTGAAAAGTCCGATCCAAACTACTGTAATGTGCCTGATACGGGGAAGAAAGAGAGGAATTGGTATTGACTAGCCCACTTTATTGTGGTAACAATTAATTAAGAAAAACAATAACAAAATAACAGTGGGCTGCCGTGACATGCGACCGCTATCTCTCGCTATCTCGCCCGTTCTCCCATTCGTTTTGCTCGCTTCCCCCTGCGTCACAGCTCCCCAGTCTGATTGTCTCTTAAGGGAGCCGCGCTTAGTTACGGACATTACAGTACACAATGAATAGGTTGCCGCTAGTTTGAAACGGCCTTAAAAAAACAAAAAAACATCTCATTTGCAAGGTGTGGCGGCTTTTATTTTGGTGTGGCGGTGTGCCACAATCTCTTATGTGTAGGGGAAAACCTACGATGTGTTTGCTCTTCCAAGAGCTAATTTGTCACACTTTGACTTCATGTGGATAGGTCGTCTTATGATGGCGAGCCAGACAGGGGAAAGAGGCGGGAGCTGCAGACGTGACTGGCGATTATCTGCTGGAATACAATACATTAGGGTTTGGGGTTTATTTTTTGGAAGGTTCCTCCCATGATACGGGTCTCGATCGGATATTTCCCAGATTATTATATTCGTAGCGGGTATATGGAGTTTAAGGCTGTGTTGTTTTGAGTTTTGTAGCAAAGTATCCTAGTAGTGAAATTTAAGCGTGTACTACGAATCTTCCATGTGAGAAACATAGTCGGCAAGTTGGACGCCGTTTAACCCCGCTTCCCAACCTTTCTCGTCTTTCCTAGATCCCCCGTCGCCGCCTGCTGTCGAGCAGCGCCGAGACGGCCGGCCGGGAGGGGAGGGAGCGGAGCGTTTGGCTAGAGCGCGGGGCGAGCAGCTGGGCACGGCTAACGGGGAATGATAATGACCTCGGAAATGTGGCGCTCGCTCCACAACAATAGTGCGCTCAGCCGCCTGGAAAATTGTGTTCATCAGCGAGGCTCTGCTCACTTACTAATTGACATTGCCAAATATTTTAAGAACAATCGGAATGTGGCAGGAGGGGGGAGGGGAGGGAGCGGGGTGAAGAAAGCTCCGAGATCTTAATCCCTGGACTTAATTCCTCGCTCTCTTCTCTCCTCTTGTCTTTGTGATGAGGAGATAGCGGCGAGCGAGCACATTTCTCATGTCACATTTGTCATGTCGGCGCCCTGATGTTGACACAAAAGACTTTTATGTGACCTGTCAAAGGCCTCAAGAGGAGGAGGAGGAGGAGGACGACCAAGAAGAGAGAGAGAGAGAGAGAGAGAGAGAGAGAGAGATTCCTCAGCGGTGGTGTCACATGTCAGCTCCTCCATTTTTAATGAGGGAAAGGTCAATGTATGCTCCCACTGCTTCAGCATCCTCACGCCCAAGTTCACTTGTTCATACAAGCTGAGCCCCGAGTAGACCGACCCCCGACCGTTTACCGTCCGGTTATTCTGACCTCTAATTATTCACAAGAAAATGCCATTTCTGGAGTAACTTCCTCTTCATTTTCCAGTCACTTTCTTGTCAACTCATTGGCTGCCATTGATGGCGCTAGACGTCCAAGCGCTCTTGATCATATATTTTTTTAATGTATTCTTTTGTCCCTATTTATTTTTGCCAATTTTCCTCCCAAGAGTTTCAGTTTTTAATTTTTTTTTTTTTTCTTTGCCAATTTTTGGACGTTCTGTCATTTCTCCCACCTCAGAGTTTTTGCAGTTTGGCAAAGTTTTTTTTTTCTAACTTATTCATTTTATAATAATGGATTTAACAAACTCATTCGCTGCCATTGACTGCGGTGGACGTCCAATCCATTTGAAGTTGCTATATACTGACTTCACAGCTCAACAATACTCATTATGGTGAGATTTTTTTTTTTTGAAACTCTTTTTTTTTTCCCCTTTATTTGAATTAATGTATTCAGTAAACAAATCATGATAATTTAAAAATTAATAATACAGGATATTTATTATACAAATATTTATATCTATAAAATGCATCATTTAAACATGAATTATAATAAATAATATAAATATATATTTATAGAGGTTGACCGATATGGGATTTTCAAATGCCATACCATTTCCAATGCCAACACAGATATCGGGAAAAAAAAAAAAAAAATTCAGCCGACTGCCGTTATCTAAAGCCGATTTTGTAAGCCGATATTTGAGATTCCTATATACTGTACATTTTTTTTTTAAGTACGCAGATTAAGAAAATCAATTAAAAAAAACAAAAAAAAACAAATTTAAAACAATGACCAGACACTTAAAGCAAAAGTAGGTAACTTCAGTTTTGGTTGATTTTAGCGACGCCGGTGGACAGAAGCAGTAGTTTTTTGCCTTAAGTAATACTGCATTTCCCATGAGAACCAGCACAAACCCACACAGTGTCGTAAAATCATGATGCGGCGAATACATAAACAGTGAGAAAGCGGCGTGCAGTCGTTGTGTGCAGCTAACATGGCAGGAGTTGTCTGAGGAGAACTTTTCTACATGTCCCTCAGATTCAGATTCATGATCAAAGGTGAGTAAATATTCCTTTATTTAAAGAAAATTTGTAGTGTTTACTTTGTAACCGCTGTATTCGCGGCCATTTTTAACACAAAGTTGCAATTTCTGATGGAGTGGAAAATTGGATAGAACACCGGCGGGCGTAGCATATTCAATGAGTGACGATCTTGGTGAAAAGTACAGCTGTCCTAAGCAGCCTGGTTTAAGAATTCCCCTAAAACATAATGGGAAACAGAAATATGCTAATTTTCAAATTATTATTATAAATATTCTTATAAGTTAATTTTATTGCTGACACTGCGCTTCATGGTCATCAACATGTTGTGCCCCCCCTGCCCCAAAAGTCAAGCTCTGCCTATGGGTTGAAAAATAGCATATGATGGTTAGCAACTGTGTGCCTCAGTGTGGCTAACTCCCTCAACCCCACCCAAACTCATCAGCGTTGAAGTGTTTGGTTGGTGGAAGGGGGGGTCAGGGGATCACTCCAACGAAGGAAAGCCAGCCCAGTATTTATTCTTGAGTATCCTGATAGCCTCCCTTGATTTTCCCTCCTCGGACAAAACTTTTTGTCTCTCTTTATAATGAATGGGGAAATCGGGAAGTGACCTACGCCATAAAACAGTCTGCACATTTCTAGTTTTTTAGTGTGGCAGGGTTCCTGCCACCCTCCTCAAAGTTAATTAGTGCCGGTGAAAGCAATACAGACCCCGTCAAGATATACAAGAAGTGTCATTTAACTAATTGTCAGTCGATATATCATGACAAATGTTATGAAAATATTTTATAAAGGTTGAAAAGTTCCCTAGTGTTGCTTTAAAGGATTAATTCGGTCTTTTGATGATTGTACACACTCAGCAAGACCAGTACATTATTTTCAAACAATTAAACCAACCAGGACGACACGACGAAATGTAAACAAGTTAGGGTTTAAAAGGATGCTCGACATGCTAACGCTAATGCTAAGGCGAATACTACGCTAACGCTATGAGTTACATTTAGAGTTACTATATTTACAAACCAGGCAGGCCTGAAGCTACCTATAGCAGCCTGCCTTCAAGCTGCTGCGGGGTCCTTTCAGAGTCCTAATGTCAGTCAGCGGCGGCCACAGTTGCCCAGAAAGATGCCTGATCAAAATCCTTTTTTATCAGTGTTTTTTTTTTTTTTTTTTTTGTTAATCGGCCAGTATATACTCTATTTGTATATGGTAAATGCTGTTATACTTATATAGCGCTTTTCCACCTTTCAAGGCGCTCAAAGCGCTTTACACTATCTCGGGCGGAAAACACAGACAAGACTGAAAAAGCAGTTTCTGATCTTGCATTCCTCTTTAAAAGAAACTGCTGTATTTTAAGCCAAAACAACTGTTGTGTTTGATAGAACAATATGTCTATATGTTGCCATAGCAGATTCATGGCGCATTGGGCCCCCGAACTATTTTTAATTTTTTTCCTTTTACCCTGAAAACCCCCGTTTACAGACGTCGCGCAGCCGCTTTTCTTTCAACCCAGCCATAAAACGAAGATAATTATATTTATTATTTGAAATGTCGTTTTTAGCTTAGAATCATTAACTGATGTTTCATATTTCGTTTTTTTTTTTTTAAATGACTTTAAAAAAATTATTCACTCGCATATTTTAAACTTTTAAACACATGTCACAATTAAAAAAAATCTACATCTGTAAAAAAGTCACAGATATCTACCTCTTAACTAACAGTTAATTGTATTTTTTTGGTACTGTCGCATTTTCTACCAAATGTTAGATGATAAATAATCGATCCAAACAAAGAAAAATTGAAAAAAAAAAAAAAAAACGGTAAATATATGAAAAAGAACATCTCGACCACTCCTAGATGTCTGCGAATTCTGCATCGCGACCCTTGTTATATTACCATGTTTCACCCATAAAATCCCCCCAAAATTAAGCTGTGGCCATTCACAGCTGTGACTTGACACTCGGCGATACATGCTACATGGAGGTTTTGGATCAAAGCAAGGTAAGTACGCGATAATATCTCGTTAAAGTCATGGCGTCTGTAATTCTGCTCTTGCATGCTCTCACCTCCAGATAGGGTTTTGCTGTTTAAAAAACTTTTTTATTAAAAAAAAAAAAAAAAAAAAAACGCTTCCTGTTCAAAATTGTTCTTTCCTCAAAAATTGAGATTTTAAGCTTTCCAATGATGTATCACACATGCATATCGGACTGTTTTGAAAGCTGGCCAAATCGGGGGTCATAGAACGGAACTTCAAGTCACCTGAGTGTTTTCCGCCATATCTATACATATCAGTATATTTAATTGAAAAAAAAAAAAAAACTTTCTGTTTATTGTTTTTGTATATTTATTTATAATTTGAATTTCAAATATATTCATTAGGGCTGTTAAACGATTAAAAATTTTAATCGAGTTAATTACAGCTTAAAAATTAATTAATCATAGTTAATCGCAATTCAAACCATCTATAAAATATGCCATATTTTTCTGTAAATTATTGTTGGAATGGAAAGATAAGACACAAGATGGATATATACATTCAACATACGGTACATAAGGACTGTATTTGTTATATCGATAAATCAACAAGATGGCATTAACATTATTAACATTTTGTTAAAGCGATCCATGGATAGAAAGCCTTGTAGTCTTAAAAGATAAATGTTAGTACGAGTTATAGAAATTTCATATTAAAACCCCTGTTTTCGTTTTAATAAAATTTGTAAAAATTTTCAATCAAAAAATAATCTAGTAGCCCGCCATTGTTGATGTCAATAATTACTTACACAATGCTCATGGGTACTGAAGCCTATAAAATCAGGCGCACCCAAGCGCCAGCAGAGGGCGTCAAAACTCCATAAAATGCAATTAAGAAGTGGGCATTTCACTGGACTGTCATTTAAATCTGTCTGTGCGTTAATTGTGTCAAATATTTTAACGTGATTAATTTTAAAAATTAATTACCGCCCGTTAAGGCGATAATTTTGACAGCCCTAATATTTATTAAAACGTATTTCCGCCGCCACTGCTGACAAAAATACACTGAGGAAAGACACGCACGCACGCACACACGCAGTCTCACTCTCTAAACAATTTTCAAAAGTTGACAAGAAGAAAATAATATAAAGAAAGTCATTAAGAAAAGAAAAAAAAGCCATTGAAGCATCCTAGACCAAATACACACACTATTCAGTATTGATATTTTGACGCTTCTACGTGTCATTTTACTCTTTTAAGTACATTTTAATGATGCGTGTTATCTCTTCAAGTGTGCACTTGTGCGTCGTCATGCATAGTCATGACGTCCTCGCGATCCACTCCGCCGGCCTGTTAATGACGTCTTAATTACACGGCGACACATTGTAATACGCGCGAGTGTGTAACGCCGAATCTTCCGCCGCCTTCGCAACCTCGGGCGCTGAGTCACATTTCAATTTGCCAGCCGGCGAGAGAGCGCTCGCTCGCTCGTCTTGTTTGTTTGAGCCCGCGCTAAAGACCGCGGGATGCGCGGCTAATCCCCGCCGCCATATTTGCCGCGCCGTCGCTGCCGTTTCTAAATGTGACACGCGTGCGGGGGTATTCGACGAGAGACTCCAGTGTTTTACAAGGTGTAAATTGCATTGTATTGGATTCTGTGTGCCTTATACAGGGCACGCAAAGTGCCATTGACGGTGACAGACATCCAACCACGTGGCACCCAGTGACTTGAAATGACTTTATCACTAGTAGACGTCCAATCCATTTGAAGTAGGAGGATGGTGGCACTAGCACTTCTAATGGATTGGATGTCAACCTCCGTTAATGGCAGCCACTGACCGACGGTGTCGACCAAACCATGACAGCAATCACAGGCAAGCCCGTCCACATGGGGGGGCAACCGGATATGTTGTCCCGGGCCTCAGGACCATAGGAATACACTTGAAAATGTTAACATATTAGATATTTGAAATATATATTTTTTCCTTTTTTTGCTCAACAGCCCCCTCCCCCGTCTTAGCACCAAATTGGTAAAGCCCGTTATATTGTAGGGGACAGCAGCCGGTAACACCATGCTCTCCATTGAGCATGAGCTTGCTCAAAAACTAGATTTGACTGATGTTATAAATGACTTTGCTGTCAAAAAAATCTAGGCACATCACTGTTTGAGGGCTTGATAACCCCAGGGATGTGGAGGGGGCAGGATGTTTAGTTATACTCTTTTGTTGCTTAGCAGACAGGCATAGCACTCTCAGTTGCATTGTATTGTAGCCTACATGGGACAATAGATAGAAATTGTTTGTTTATATTGTGTCACATCACATTACGGTCTGCTAAGTTTAACTGTCCATCTCAAGTTAAATAATTTGAAATTTAAAAAAAATTTAAAGTACTGCGTATGTTATCGGACAAGCCGATGGCAAGTGTGTGTGTGTGTGTGGGGGGGGGGGGCCTAAAATGGCCTTTTGCCCCCGTGCCCCTGCAAGTCTGTTGACAGCCCTGATCACAGGTCGTCCCCGGGTTACAACCTACTCGACTTACGCGATTTTGACTATACAACGCCAGAGTCTCGTCCGCCATTTTGTCTCCAGTTGTGTTTTTCTTGCCACCCTCCTACTTCAAATAGATTGGATGTCTAGCCTCGTCATTGAAATTCTGACACTGAATATTTCAACATTACAAATTCGTTTTTTTATTTTTTGGGGGGAAAAAAATTGGTCACAATAATTGACCTGCAGAAATTTGGTTGAAAAAAATAAAATGCAGTCGCACAAAATTTGGCAAGAAAAGAATTAGTCATAGAAACATGGTAACCAGGGAGAAGCAATCAATCCCCGTCTGGGCATCAGTCTCATTTTTTGGGAGTTGAATTTAATGCTGAAAAAACATTCACAGAATTTTTTCCAGGCACCGAAATTTTGACACTATTTTTTTTTTCAGCATTAAATTTCGGAATGGGAAAACGCAGTCAGAAAAATTCAGCAGCGAAAACTGGTTTGCAAAAATTGCTCGCAAAAAAACAAAAAAACAAAATTCCCTCCCACTACAATTCAGTCGCAAAAAAATGAGTAGCTGAATTTTGTCGACAATTCGAAATCCAAAATGTATCCACAAAAAAATAAATAAATAAATAAAAAAATTGGTCACAAAATATTCAGTAGCCAAAACTTCAACTCACATAAAATTCTGGTTCAACATGCTGAAATTATTTTATTATCCCCTTCCCCCGGCTATTTTTTTTTTACGTTGAAAAAAAAAGCAGTGGCTGAATTTTAATGCCCAAAAAAAAAAAAAAAAAAACTAAAAAAAAACTCAATATTGGAATTCCAACTTCAGCGGCACAGATTTACTCCCATAAGTAGGCGAACGTTTCCGCGGGAAGTGGAGCCACTTGGTGAGAAAAAAACAGGACACATAAATTAGCGTAGCAGTCGCGCAAGTGTGAGAGAGTGTTGACGCCACATGGACGTGCGCAGATCATGTGTGCTTAAAAGTGTCGGCGTGGAATATTCACCACTTTGAGAAAAGTCAAAGGAAAAGTTTTCAAACATCATTTATCCGCGTCCTTCCATATTGTCATGACCTCAACTTTCCCTGCTTAATTTTTCTCCTGTTTTTCCACATGGAAATGCGCACGTAAAAGTGACCAACAGCTGAAAAAAACGGTGGACCTAAAATAAAAAACTGCTTTTACGCATGTTGACGGCCGAATGGAATTCACATTCAGAGTAAAAAATGTGAATAATGGAATATGGCTATGTTTTACATTTAATCGATTAATTCACGCAAGACTAGTTGAGATGATTTGAGATGAACTCATTGGCAGGCATTGATGGCACTAGACGTCCAATCCATTTAAAGTGGGAGGGGTGGCGTTCGTTCATTCGCAGCCGCAGTCCTAATTCTGCTGGACTGGACGTCTGCTAGTGATAAACTCATTTGTATTGACAGCAGAACGTTACAGGCTTGGAAGTTGGAATGGCAACAAGTGCTAGTGTGTAGCTGGCGGCCATCTTGGGTAGTGCGACCGGAGGTTGAAAACGAGTGCTTATTGGGCACCATGGTCACATGAATTCTTAATTCGCCGATACCGATGACGTCATTTTATCGGCCCAAGACGAATTTCAATCATTACGGGTGTCTATCGCCACCAATGGCCGCCGATAAGTGCGTCCATGTATTCCACTATAAAATCCTGAAGCTGTGTTTTAGCATCACGTGACAGCGTGTCATCCCATTCCGGTTTCACAAGCCAGCGGGGACCGCTAACGCCATCATTAGGACATAAAACGGGCTGATAAATGTTTCATAAGGACGAAGCCGGCCGGCGCGAGCTGGCGGGAACGTTTGGCCTCCATCAAACGCGCGCTGTCGGAATACAATCCGAGTTTTACATGATCGAAAAAGGACTGGCCTAATTCCCGGCACGGGCAACATTTACAAAGTGCGCATCAGAGAACGGAGAAAGGCATGGAGGGAGCGGGAAATCAAATCAACTCCAGAAGAAATCTGCCTTTCATACAAAAAAAATACATTGATGTCTGCTTTTTAGCGGTCAATCAGAAGCACGGAAAATTAACTTTATCATCAGTTTGCGACATCACACACACATATATGGCGGAAAACACTCAAGTGATTTGAAGATATTATCGCGTACTTACCTCTTTTCGATCCAAAAACTCCATTTGTATGTATCACCGAGTGTCAAGACACAGCTGTGAATGGCCACAGCCGGATTTTTGGGGGATTTTATGGGTGAAACATGGTCATATAACAAAGGTCGCAATGCAGAAATCGCAGACATCCAGGAATGGTCGAGATTTTCTTTTTCATTTATTTATCCTTTTTAACATTTTTTTCCCCCGAATTTTTCTTTGTTTGGATCGATTATTTATCATCTAAAATATTGGGGGAAATGCTACGCTAACTAAAAAAAATACAATTAAGCGATAGTTATGAGGTAGATATCCGTGACCTATCTAGACACTATTTTTTTCATTGGGACGTAATTTGTTTAAAAGTTATGCGAGTATTTTTTGCAAGTAAATATGCAAGTGAATAATTTTTTAAAGTCGTTCTTTTTTTTAAACAAAATATTAGACATCGATTAATGCGCCATCAATCTGCTATGGTAGCATATAGACATATTATTCTATCAAACACAACAGTTCTTTTGGCTTAAAATACAGCAGTTTATTTTAAAGATTGGTGCAAGAGCAGAAACGGCTTTTTCAGTCTTGTCTGTGTCTTCCGCCATTTAAATATATATATATATATATATATGTATGTATGTATGTATTAGGGCTGTCAAAATTATCGCGTTAACGGGCGGTAATTATTTTTTCAAATTAATCATGTTAAAATATTTGACGCAATTAATGCACATGCCCCGCTCAAACAGATTAAAATGACAGCCGAGTGCAATGTCCACTTGTTACTTGTGTTTTTTGGAGTTTTGTCGCCCTCTGTTGGCTCTTGGGTGCGACTAATTTTATGGGCTTAAGCACCCATGAGCATTGTGTAATTATTGACATCAACAATGGCGGGCTACTAGTTTATTTTTTGATTGAAAATTTTACAAATTTTATTAAAACGAAAACATTAAGAGGGGTGTTAATATAAAATTTCTATAACTTGTACTAACATTTATCTTTTAAGAACTACAAGTCTTTCTATCCATGGATCGCTTTAACAGAATGTTAAGGTTAATGCCATCTTGTTATAATAAACAAATACAGTACTTATGTACCGTATGTTGAATGTATATATCCGTCTTGTGCCTTATCTTTCCATTCCAGCAATAATTAACAGAAAAATATGGCATATTTTATAGATGGTTTGAATTGCGATAAATCACGATTAATTTTAAGCTGTAATTAACTCGATTAAAAATTTTAATCGTTTGACAGCCCTAATACATATATATATATATATATATATATATATATATATATATATATATATATATATATATATATATATATATATATATATAAAATATATTTATATACGTTTTGTTATCGGTACAGTGCCACACAGCCAGGTATCGGCGTATCACTAACACTTGACCTGTAGACTTTTGCATGACCTTGTGATCATAAATAGCTTTTAGGCTAGCAAAAATTCCAACCAACAACAATCTTTACTGCCTGAAAGATGCATTTGGAGAGGTTGCGCCACCTTCGTTTGAAAGCCTTGACCTTCATTCACACTCGACATGTTATTGTTGATTACTGTAATCCAACTTTTCAACCATTAGTGATGCGTTTGAGGAGGAAGTATGTGCACACACGCAGGAGGAGGCATTGTTTTCTTCTCATATATGTATGTTTCAAATGCAGAAAATTGCATTTTCCCCACTCTTTTCTGTTAGAATTCAATTTTTTATTCTGAAACACTTGCATATTGTATACAAACTTGGAATTCAAAGTGGAGCTAAATGCAGAGTTAGCGGACACACTGTTAGCAAAGTTGCGTACGAAGCAAGGCTGGATAAAGCTTGCGAGCGGTCAGAAGCTGCGTTCCAATTAAGGGTGTGGTGTTATATTGATATTGTGATATATCGCGATAGTTGGCATCAGAATCGGTTATCGATACACCTCCACCAAGATTCGCTATATCGTTTTAAAAAGACGTCACAGTTTCATACAGGAGCCAACAGAAATTCTCCACTTGACCAAAATTGTCCGCTAGAATAGTGTCTGTGTTAACTATTTTGCTGCACTGTCAATGGCGGCCAATCAGTTCACACGAAAATACATAGTTTTTTCTCTTTAATAGTTGTCCTGTAGAATATTGTAAATTGATTTCCTGACACGTGTATCGATAACTATCGGGATCATTGTTTTCGTGAACCTTGCATTGCAAATCATATCAGGAGGTTCCCCAAATCTGGTTACGTATTAAGATAAAAAAAATAATTTAAAAAGGTGAAGAGCATTTTGAGCTGCAGCATTCGATTATTTAAGTAATCGATTAATCAATGATAATTTTTTCGAATAATCGAGTTACCGGATTACAAACATTTAATGCTTTGCAGAAAAGATTTGAGGAGATTATGCTTGCAATAATAATTATTTTAGCTTGTCAAGATTGCACTTTCAACAGAGCGTTAAACGCGAATACAAAATAAAATTCCTGAGCGTTTCTTCAGACTATGCAGGATTGCACTTTTATTTAATTTTTAGTCATTTTAATTAGTTTACAACTAATTTAAAACACCAGAGCTGAAAAAAGTACAACAAAGGAACAATTGGCTAACTTGCGTAGCAAAAGTCCACTAGCTTAAATGCTATAAAATGCTAACTTTTGATTACAAAGCTCTTAACAAAGCTTTCAAACACATATTCCCACAAAAATTCAAAATTTACTTCTAAACAAAATTACAAATGCATGAATAAACATACAAATTTATGTTGGCCTTACTGGAGAGCAGTTGGATTCAGCCATGTTACACGCGTTATGGCATATTCACTGTCACAACTAGAAGGCAGTGTATCCACCCAAATCAATAAAACTAAATGGAGATGTCCCCGATTTCTGATCACGTGATCCGATAGGCCCGATCTGGCTATTTTTCAGAGGATTGGAATTGGGTGAAAAGGATCAGGTTTTTAAATTCGTACTTTACAACAATCCAGAAATAGAATGGCATTGCCAAAAGAAACAAAAATTAGGGCTGTCAAACGATAAAATTTTTTAATCGAGTTAATAACAGCTTAAAAATTAATTAATCGTAATTAATCGCAATTCAAACCATCTATAAAATATGCCATATTTTTCTGTAAATTATTGTTGGAATGGAAAGATAAGACACAAGACGGATATATACATTCAACATACGGTACATAAGTACTGTATTTGTTTATTATAACAATGAATCAACAAGATGGCATTAACATTATTAACATTCTCTTAAAGCGATCCATGGATAGAAAGACTTGTAGTTCTTAAAAGATAAATGTTAGTACAAGTTATAAAATTTTAAATTAAAACCCCTCTTAATGTTTTCGTTTTATTAAAATTTGTAACATTTTCAATCAAAAAATAACTAGTAGCTCAACATTGTTGATGTCAATAATTACACAATGCTCACTCATGGTGTAACACATAAAATCAGTTGGACCCAAGCGCCAGCAGAGGGCGCCAAACACCACAAAGCAAGTAACAAGCTGACATTACACTGTACTGTCATTTTATTCTGTTTGAGCTGGGCATGTGCGTTAATTGCGTCAAATATTTTAACGTGATTAATTTGAAAAATTAATTAACGCCCGTTAACACGATAATTTTGACAGCCCTAACAAAAATATATCTATTTTATATCCATCCATCCATCCATCCATCCATCCATCCATCCATCCATCCATCCATCCATCCATCCATCCATCCATCCATCCATCCATCCATCCATCCATCCATCCATCCATCCATCCATCCATCCATCCATCCGCTTAATCCGGGGCCGGGTTGCGGGAGCAGCAGCTTTAGCAGAGAAGCCCAGACTTCCCTCTCCCCAGCCACTTCAACCAGCTCCTCCGGCAGGATCCCGAGGCGTCCCCAGGGCAGCCGAGAGACGTAGCCTCTCCAGCGTGTCCTGGGCTGTCCCCGGGGCCTCCTCACAGGTGGGACATGCCCTGAACACCTCTCCGGGGAGGGGGAGGCGTCCAGGACGCATCCGAACCAGATTCCCGAGCCACCTCAGCTGGCTGCTCTCAACCGGGAGGAGTAGCGGCTCGACACAGAGTGAGTGTCTATGACCGAGCTTCTTACCCTATCTTTAAGAGAGAGCCCAGACACCCTGCGGAGGAAACTCATATCGACCGCTTGTATACGGGATTTTGTCCTTTCGGTCACGAGCTGTGGGTCGTGACTGAAAGTAGATCGACTGGTAAATCGAGAGCTTCACCTTTCGGCTCAGCTCCTTCTTCACCACTACGGACCGGTGCAGAGTCGGGCATCACTACAGACGCTGCACCGATCCGTCCGTCGGTCTCCCACTCCCTCCTACCCTCACTCGTGAACAAGACCCCAAGATACTTGAACTCCTCCACTTGGGGCAGGATCTCACCCCCGACCAAGAGAGGGCACGCCACCAACGTCTCCTGTGCCGAGTAAATCGTCGTCCTAGGATGCCTCAGGTTCAAACACGTAGGGATTTATTGTAAATCATCTTTCCTGGGAGCCTTTGCCATCGTTAGCATCGCAAAAGAGCGATCCTGAATGGTCATTTTCGGTGGAAATATCACTGATATAGTTGTTGCTGCTATGCTCGCTGTGGATAGTCTTCTGTTGCGTTCGGGAATTTACGTCACACTTCCGGGTTTGGGGAACAAGGAGTAGCCCGCACTGCGGACTGGAACACAGCTGTTGTGCTTTTTTGCTAGTAACAGAAGTAGCTAGCACAGGAAGATAAAGATTACATCCCACACTTAACAGTTAGGAATTTGGCTTTATGTGACATTGAAAAGGACACATGATAGACTCAATCAATGTTTTGTATAGTGAAAATGTTAGCAACATTAGCACTTCACACAAGCGACGTCAATATTAGAGTCGTTCTTCAATCTAGCACTGACAATGTATTCATATTGTGTATTTTAAGCTAACATCCAAAGTTGGCACAGAGAGGGCAGACTTAAGACACATCTTTGTGTGTGGAGTGTTTTATTTGATTTCATTATTAATTTATTTTTTTTAAGCAATGGACGCTAACAACACGAGGGGAAAAAAAAAGTCAAAGCCAGCGCATTAAAATTCAGCAGCTAATTATGTCGGCGACACCCCCAGCCTGTTGAGAAAGTGTTGTGTTTAATAGTGTCTATAAAGAAAATAGCTTTTTATCTCGTGCTCATTTTCATTAATTCCTAATTGGGGTGTGGGGATGTGTGTGTTACTATTTCTTAGATTAAAATAAACATCGCCCATCCCGTGTACAAACCCATCACACTACACGCGAGTGATAAGGACTTCATGCCTCTGTGAATAAATAAACAATTTCATCTCCACTGGTGGAATTAAGTTGCTTACAGCCTTAAGCTAAGACGCTCTCATTTATATTTATATTTATATTTCTCTCCAAAGACTTAAAAGCACATGCCGGCTTTGGCAAATTAACTCCGACGTTTTTTTTTTTGACCTGCTTTATATGTATATCTTTAATTAGTGTCTTGTTTAGCTTAAACTGACTGATTATCGCGCATTCGTGACCTAATTACCGCGCTCGCGTTTCCTCGGCTGCCCCGAGGAGCTCGCCAAAGTTACCTTTAAAAAGTCGCGTGATCGCCCGCGACCAGCCACGCTTAATCCCGATAAAAGTGCGCTTAGACGGACGCCGTCACATTACACCGTGTTAAGTATTTAAGCTGAGAGAAGAAAGTGCCACTTTGACAGCACTTTTGCCGTTTTTTGTCGCATGATGTGAAGCCACACGAGACAATAAAGGAAGGATAAACTCCTAAAGCCTGCTTTACTCGTGTCCGACCTTAATGGTGATAGTCACTCCTAACCTAATGGTCACGGTAACCCTATCACGCATGGTAACACTAGCCATGCTTAAAAGTTTGGCTTAAATGGTATGTATGTCTAGCCTTATCCTAACCCTATGTTAAGGTTTAGGTTCATTCTTCCTTACCATGCAGGAGGCCCTTCTTTGAGAACGATATTGGACAAATTGCGGCTTAGTAGGTACAGTACCTCGACACCCTTGGTCAAAGGTTTTCAAACTCTTCCTCATTCAATTGAATGTTGAAACATCTCAAAACGTTTGATCGCGGGTGTATATGACAACAATCAAGTCATGTCAATGTATGATCTGGCTTTGCATGTTGGCGATTAAAAGAATAATACTATATACAAAAAAACCCAAAATGATACACAAGCAGTAATATGCATTCCAGGTTTTGGTACCACTTGGGAAAGAAACATTACACCACCTGCTTGCCTCCCACTAAAATACCTCCAATTACTATAGTGCAGTGGTTCTTAACCTTGCTAAAGGTAACAAACCCCACAAGTGTCACATGTGGATTCACCGAACACTTCAGAATTAAATAATAAAGCAATTAAAGAAAAAAAAAAAGAAAAATTCAAAACAGATATATCTAAGCTAGCAAGCTAATAATTTAGCAAATTCCTGTTCAAAAGTCTTCTCATTTTGACTGCTTGTTGTATAAACAGGTCAAAATTTGAGACCACACTGGCCATTTGTCTGTTGTGTTCCCTCATACCAAGTGAGAGTCAACCTTCCACTGAGCAAACCAGTTCCTCCTCTCATCAGATCGAGGCCTAGCAGTTAAAAGAAATTGATTAAGCCTTTAAATTGGAAGCAAGCCAGTCCAAAACCCGGGCTAAAAAGTCACATTGCCTAGATTTGATCAGCGTACGAAAATTCTTTACCTTCGCCGAGCCCCTTAGACTTAGGCTAGGTTCATACTGCTGGTATTAATGCACGAATCCGATTTTTTTCGTGTTTTTCCGACTCGAGTGAGGCATTAACTTGACGGTCTGAATGGGACAGGTCGCATAGAAGTGGACCATTTCAAATCCCGTCTGGGTCACTTTCGTATGTGGTTTAAATCCGATCTGGGCCACATTTTTCCAGAATGTCGCAGCGGTCTAAACTGTCAAGTCTCCCAAATCGGAATTTGTGCAGCAATGACATCTTCAAAGAGCGAGAGAGACTGCGTGCTACGGCCGGCAGCTGTGCGTTAGCGCTGAGCTTGCCTTGAACACGGCTTTTTGGGAAGGGTCGGGCTTGACAACAGTCATAAAAAAATTAAAATGGGAATGATTGGCTTTCTCTCTGCTCTCCAGTATATGAGCGATATTTCAAGATTGCTTGCACGGCTGAGAGTCGGGGCAAACTGTCTATATGTCTGTGTGACATGCACGGACAGTGAGTGCATGCTTTCGATCTATATAAACTTTGAATATAGGCCTAAATGGGGATTATTTATGTCTGTTATTTGTGTCTTCTTTTTGGAAATCAAATACGATTGCCCTGGAATGATTGATGACAGCCAGCATGTGTAGTCATGTTTTGATGCTTCTGCGCATGCGGGTCTTCTTGCTCAGTGCGTGTCGGACTGGGAAATAGTGTGCATGTGTAATACTTGAACGGGCTCAAGGAACAAAGGCAGTCTGAACGGGCACGCCCAAAAAACAGATCTGACAAAAAATTGGATTTGTGCTTTATGACCTACGTTATGAACCTAGCCTTATTCTCTGAACCCCTGGGGTTCGATTGGAACCCAGGTTAAGAACCACTGCTATAGGGTTTAGTAACCTGAGTACTTTGTACTGACCTAACCCTATAAACTGGTCCTGAAGGGCCACTGTGAGTCCTGGTTTTTGTTCCTACCAATTGAGCACGGACAATTTGACCAATGAAGTTTCTGCTAAATCAAGCAGCAGCTGACTGCAATCAACTGATTACACTTGTAAGACACCACATTGTTGTGGTGAAAAGGTGTCATCTTGTTTTCATGGAATGAAATCCAGCACCCAATATGGCCCTATGTGAAATACAGGGGTTGGACAAAATAATGCAAACACCTAACGTTTTGGCATCGTAATCATTGAACATGATTGTTAAAGAATGGAATCTAAAGAAGTTGAGTATCTCGCATCAATCCCCAGACCTCAACGTTATTGAGCATTTATGGTCAGTTTTAGAGATTCAATGAAGACGAAATCAACACATTGCTTGCCTTTGAAAACGATAGCCATCCAATTCATTTAAACTGAGAGGATTGACTGTAAATGCTCATCTTTGAGTGCCATTGGGGGCTGATGCTAGACGTCCAATTCCTTTTGACTGGGAGAATTTGATGGTCATTTGTTCATTTGGCCTTCAACGTCAAAAGGAATTGGACGTCTAGCACCATCAATCGCAGTTACACTTGAAAAGCGCCTTTGCACCTTTAAGGCCCTCGAAGCACTTTTACACTGTTTCTTAACCTAGCTACTTGTGAAGTATCTTGAAGATACTTAAGCAAGTTCATCAGGGGGGAGAATCAAACCCACATCCTCTGGGTTGGGGAATGACTACACTACCACTGAGCCACGCCATCCACAATTAGTTCAATGAAAGTGCAAAAATGTCCTCCATTACTATCAAGAGTAGCGAAAAATCCAACAGATACTACACTTCAGTATTGATACTTTTTGATACTCTTGACAACCCTAAAGAGATACCAATTTTTAAAAGCTATCATCCTGACAAAAGATAGAGTTACATTTTATTCTGAGCAAAAAATACTATGCGGTCACTGGAAAATTCAAATAGATGACGCTACCACAAACAACAAACCACAAAGCACAAAAGGCAATCAGTAAGTTTAATATCCTACCTGAAGAAGGTGAGGAGGGATGCGGGCTGTCATCCTGGACGCTTCCCGTCTGCGAGTGTCCGCCTCCGGCTCCGCTCTCCTCGGTCACATTGGAGGACCCGGGTGTGGTGGAACGGCTGATGGACTGGGACTCGGGGTCGCTGGCCGAGCCGCGGCGTTCGTCCACGCCTTGCTGCTGGAGCGCTTCCTCCGCGCCGCGTCGATCCTTGCCGTGGACGCGGGAGTGGACCACCATCTGGTGATAGGTTCTGAAAACCCGGCCGCAGTCGGGGCACTCTGAAGGCTTATCCTTCAGGTTGGAGAGGCCGTAGTCCATAATGGGGTTCCCCAAGCCGGACAGGTTGCCGGGCGTCTCGGCACCGATGTGGTGGGACATCAAGTCGAAGCCTCTGGCTTCGTCCTTAATCGACATAATGGCGGCACTAGCGGCCTTGGAACCCTGCAAAGCCTCTGATAGTTGCTTCTTGGAGCCATCTGCGGAAGTCATGTGTGCAAAGTCTTGTTTCTCCTTGGAGAAGGAGGCCACGGCACCGGCTGCCGTCATATCATCCTCCTGCCCGGGGGCGGCGTGGTGGTGCTGCTGTTGCTGATGCAGCTGCTCCTTGGGCATGAAGGCACGGTCCATAGCGATGCCACGAGCCATAATCTGCCACGCTTGGTAGCTGTTGAGGGAATCCATCTCAGCCACTTTGGCGGCGGCCTGCAGACGCTCCATGCAGCTGGATTTGAGAGGCGGAACCAGGTTGAGGCAGCCCAGGAGGGAGCGCTTCTCATTTTCTCCCAGCCCGTGACCGATTCCCGCCGCCATCGGGCCTAAGAGCTTCCCCAGCATTTCCTTCTCCTTCATGGCGATTCCGGCCTTTGCCAACATTTGGTGCTGCTCGCTCAGACCTTGTTTGTCTGGAGAAAGAAAGCCTCCCTGCAGGCAGGAGATGTAGCGGGAGTAAAGGTTCGCGTGAGCTTCCTGGGCCAGGCTGCTCATGCTGTTGACAGACGCCACGTCCTGCTCGGTTGGCTGCGGCGGTTTGCTCTTGATGGCCAGCTTGTTTAGATGGACCTTCATGTGATTCTTGAGGAACCAGGGTTCCTTGAAGCGACGGCCACATATTTGACAGCAGTGCTCGAAGGAATCCTTGTGTTTCCGCATGTGACCCTTGAGAAACCAGGCCTGGCTGAACACCTGGCCGCACACGTCGCAGCGGAACTCTGTGGCCATCTGCATGCCACCTGACGCGCCGGAACCCTGGCCCTGCGTGTTCTCGGCGGTTATGTGGGCCTTCTCCACGTGGCTGATAAGCTCCTCCTCGTGGGCAGCGGCAAATTCGCAGAGAGTACATTTGTAGGGCTTGTGGAGGATGCGGATGTGACGGTCCAGTTCTTCTCGCTTTTTGAACTTGCCCTTGCAGAAGGTGCAACGGTACCCCGCGGCCGGGTTAAGGGACTGCTCGTCCTGGGGGCCGGTCGGTTTTGGCGAGGACGACGGCTGGGCGGCGGTTTCCGGGGCGATCAGGCCCGGGGGCGTGGGCAGGCCGCAGGCCGAGCCCAGTTGTTGCTGGAGGGCGTTGGCGCTGTTGTTGAGGCCGACGTGGGGTTCGCGCGGGGCCGTCTGCAGGAGACCGCCGCCTCGCATCTGCTTATCCCTCAGGATGGCTCGCTCTTCCAACTCGTGGAGCAGCCGGTTCTCCTCACGGACTCGACCTCGGCCTTTGCCCAGGTTTCCCAGCTTGTGGGTCCGCAGGTGGATCTTCAGGTTGCCCTTCTGAGCCGCCCTGTGGTCACAGTAGGGACATTTGAAGGGCTTCTCGCCCGTGTGGGTTCGCATGTGCAGCGACAAGATACTGTTGAAGCGGAAGCGCTTGCCGCACAGCGGGCACGGGTACTTCCTGTTCTTGCGGGCGTCGTCTTCGATGTCGTTCATCTGGGACATGATGCCCAAGTTTTGGCCGTTGAGGAATTGCTGCAGGTCAACGCGTCCGTTCAAGCCGCTCAAAGCTCCGGCGTCGATGTCGCGGTTGAGCTGGTTGGCCAGTAGCGCCATCTGGCTGCTGATAGGTTGGCTGGCCAGGGCGGCGTGGTGGCTCTTCTCGTCCAGCGGTGCCGCCGCTTTCTCCTCGGGAATCTGCTGCGGGCGGTGCAGATCGGGGAAAGCGTGTCCCAGCTGGGCGGTGAGCTGGTGGAGCTTCTGGCTGATCGGGTAGCGGCCGTTGAGCACCGCGCTGCTCAGGTGGGCTTCGGTGTCGGGCACCGCTGATGACATACCAAGGCACAAACTAGAGTCCTCCATCCTGGAACAAAAACAACACAAATATACAGTTTTATTATTCCATAGTGTCTACCCTCCACTTTTTCACGGTGCCACACAATAAATGTTACATACATTCACGCAACAAAGGCCTATCACGCCTATCATTTATGGCTGAGTTAAAAACTTTGAATATTTCGAAATAAATCTCATCCAACATTTTATATCTGATCAATGTAATTTCCACAACAAAAAAATTTAAGATTCAATAAAACTTTTTATTTTTCAAAATTGTGTGGTTCCACCAAAATTTGACAAACACATGCCCAATTTTTTTTTTAATTTAAAATTTATTTTTCAGTGGACAAAAGAACGAGCTAATATCAATGGGAAGTGACCCAAGAAAAAGCCCCAAAGATGACTTGAAGTCACCCAGAAATTCCCTTAAATCTACAGGAAGTGACCGTAAATTCCCTAAAATTAACTGGGAATGTGACCTAAATGTGTAGGAAGTCACCCCACCAATAGCAGGCGACTGCGTGCCGGATCCGCCAGATCCGCATAGCAATCACACCAGTGCGCCAGATGCGGCCCGGATCAGCACTATGACAGTCCAAATGATAGGTTACGCACTGTTCCGGGGCGGACCGTGCAGACCGGACCCGCTGAAAAACTCAAATTTAACGTGTGACGTCGCTTTAAGCGCGTACCTAAAAGGCAACTAAACAGAGGAGCATGCAGGAGTCACGACGCATCGGCAGATGGCAAATTGAAAGGTAAGTGCTTTATTCAAAGTCATAATCAATTTTTAAGTCATTGCTGTACTTTTAAAAGTTATTCAACGGAGCATTAATAAAATAGACGGTGTATTAAAGTGATCTGCAATGTCTGCAAGTTAAGTAATTCAAAAATTGTTGCAAAACAATATATGGAGGGAGAAGGCATTTACTCTATGTTGATGTAAATGTTTCAATGTTTGAATATGTTGAGTTAATTATCGAGGATTGATTGAATATTTTCTTGTGCTCATACATACCTAATACATACATAATACATATTGCCATATTTTTTCTTATTGATATAACCAGTAAATGATTATTGCTTGCTATACTAGGTTGTAGTATAATGTTTAAGTGTTACAAAGAGTAAAGAGGGTCGAGATGACAACTGCCTTGCTTCATGGCCGCATCATTGCGTAACTAGACCTTCCGGGACATCTTCAGCACCTGGCGTCTAGACTTTCGTCTAGATTTTCGAGGACAATTTTCCATTCGAGGACATCTTCCATGGCCGCAGCGTTGCATAACTGAAGTGTCTGGGTCATTTTGACCACTTTACCTGTGCCCTTGCTTACACACGTGTATTTAGTTAGTACCACATACATGCTCACACATAGCCAACCAAAATCACATGGGTGTCTCCAGCTTGCTTTCCCCCTTCCTTCAGGGCGGCACCCTTTCTGTGTTAGGACAAACCCCTAATAAAAAGAGCAAGGAGGGTTTTTCCTTAGATCAATTTTGGTGACTATACAGCGTAATCTAGCATTCCTCTGTCTAGTCCCTCTTTGCTCTACTTGGCCAAGAAAACTGAGTGTCTTCTCTCCTTATTTTTGGGTAATTTTACAAATGTCTACCTAAGGGTCTATTTTTGAACTTGACAGAATGCTTTTATTCAAACTAAGGCCCTCCTCCTTGTGTTTGTGTATTTGTGTCACTGCCTTGATTGCACAGATGGGTGAGCCTAGGACCAGGTGACGCTGACCATCGTCAGCAGCTTACTTAAACCGGTACTTGGCCTCACATTATCGCCAGATAAACAAGTCACCTACATGACTTTCAGCTAACAAAGAATCTTGTCATTCTGATTCCGAGCTCACTTTTGTCCCTAACCCTTCACTGGGTAACATTTGCCACATCCGGGCCATATATTAATGTAGTGTCTGCTACTTGTGACAAATTCTGGCCCAAATCTGGTTGCTGATCCAGCAAGTGACTCCCTATGGAGTTTGGCCTATTGTTCAAAAAGACACTGGGGCAGATCCGTTATACGAAATTGGGCCGAGATTTGCAGTACATCTGGCCCATTTCCACTTCAGTTGTTTTTCTATCTGGGCCCGGAATGCCCCAAAATGCACAGGAAGTGACCCAAAATCAAGTGAAAGTGACCCAAAAGCATCTCTAACATTAATGAGATTACACAAAATTATTTTACCGTTCAGCACTGACAACGATAGACATTAATTGAAACTGGGATGATTGGCTTTCAGTGCCATTGACGGCGCTGGAAGTGAAAGAACGTCCATTCGCCCATCCCATCCATAATGGATTGGACGTCTTGCACCGTTAATGGCAGCAAATGAGTGAACAAGGAAGTGACCCCAAAATCTACAGGAAATGAGAGCGTAGCAACCCCAACCAAGCAATTTCTGCAGAAATTGCATTTCTTAGTATGAACGTTTTTTTTCCACAATAACATACACCAGAAAAAACGTATTCAATTATATTTGATTTACTTCTTCTGCACCGCAGGATCCATTTTGGCTCAAGTTTTACCGAGCACAATTGAATTCTTACTATCTAAAGGGCTTAAATTGTTGTGCTTATCTCTTATTGAATTACATTGAGCGAGCGTACCTAATGAAGTGTCCGACGGCGTCGTCGGAACACGTCGAGGGACTGCAGAAATGCTGCGTTTTCCACAAAAAATAAAAGCGAGAGAGAGCCAGCCACCATTTTGGACCTAATAATTAGTCTTGTCGACACTGAGCTAGCGGTGCTTAATTAGGCTACTTGTGCCCATCCTATCGGAATTGCGCCAATTACACGCCCTAATGGAACGCGGCGACGCCATTGTGAGACCGCAATTAGGACGCGGGCAGTAAATAGCGCTTTAAATCGACAACAACAGTGTGACTCACTATATCTATTTTCCTTTCTGTGTCATTTGGGGAAGAGAATAAAAAAAACATTTCGGCTGAGAAGCAGAAATACTGGCAAGTAACATTCGAGATGTTAAAATGCTGTAAGCAAAGTCAGACTTTTGAAAGTATTTGGTTTGGATTTTCATCTTTGAGCTTGTATTTCTCAATTCAATCTCTATATTTTTATTACCATTTTTTTTTTTTTTTGGTATTATGACGCTTTTCATGTATTCGTCCATTACTTTTTGATGTAGTTTTGTTCAATGTAAATTCAGGCATCGAAGAGGTCATATTATTTTCATGTATTTTTTTATTCCTTCAATGCTTTTAAATTCAGCCACGCAGGGGTTAAACGCACATCCATCTGCCGTCCAGATGGAGAGGTACTATCAAGTGGTCGGCGAGCACGCGCTGCTGGCGGGGTCAGAGCCGGCCGCCCAAACAATAAGCGCACTTTTTGCTTTGCTCGACAAAATATTGTATAATGTCTCATTAAGCTGATTAGCGGCGCTGCCTGGTAACAGTGGCGCAATCATCAAAAAAAGAAAAGGCGGAGGAAGGCCACATTGTGTCGGACATAAGAGCGGAGTGTTGTTCTTCTTCCTTCCGACATGAACGGCGCTCTGTTCTTTTGAAGGAATTCCGCAGCCCTCGGAATTTGCCTCACTTGATCCCGGGGCGCCGACGCGTCGATTTACGGCCTCTGTGATTGACCCGAATAATTGCTGAATTCTGTTACGGCGTCAGAAATGCGACGATGACAAAATCAACAACTATTTGGAATCATTTAGACCAGGGGTGTCTAACATATGGCCCGCGGGGTTTTGTTGCCTGACAGGCACCTCGTAGCTCATTCATACCGTTGTCATTTTTGTGACCATGACGAGCTAAAAACTAGGGTTGGGAATCTCTGGCATGAAGCTGATTTAATATGTATCTAGATAAACAGGTTACGATTCGATTAAAAAAATGATACATTTTTAAGGCAGAGCGATTTGATACAATTTGATACAGTTTAAGAACGATACGGTTCGATACAGTGTGATAACGATACGATAGTAAACATTTGTTGTTTGTTCTTACAGTATTTTGAATGGATAAAAAAGACCAAATTTCTACAAGCAAAATTCAACAACAAAAGTTCATACCAATGTATGTTTATTTTTGAGACATGGGAAAAAAAACCAAGGCCAACTAAATGACCATCATTTTGTTGGCTGGGATTGATAATAAAATAAAACTCCAGTGACAGACAGCAATAAAGTGCAGTAATTCAATCTCTGTATTTCCTGGTGTTTTGAACACAAGAGGTAGGTAATTTAAGTGCAACCTTTAAACGTAAACATCTTACAAACTAAAACTATATGCAGGAGCTCTTGAAAAAAAAGAATTAAACCTGCTAGTGTTATCATAATAAATAAATAAATAAAGCATAATGCTATTATTCTTTATCTCTGGTATATTTGGGGGAAAAAAAACATGGCATTTTAGCCAGATAGGTCAATAATCATTATTTTAACCTTATACGCAGCAAAGTCATTCACTTATGCCTGTGCTTCCACATTTTTATTCCCCATCACATATCTTTTTTGAAGGGCAGATTTTTCTTGAGGAAGATCAACTGATCCACATGTTCATGTTTAAGTAGACTGCGTTTCGTGGAAACAATATGTAAACCCAGTTAAAATAATTATATTAAATTACATTAAAAATTGAGCAAATAAGTAATAAATATACCACCAAACAAATCAGTCATTTGCATATTCAAAGTGATTAAAAATGGTAATTTTCAAAATAAATAACATTTATAAATATTCAATAAGAATTTTTGCTTTCACTAATAAAGTTTTTTCAAGAGTGAGAGAGCCCCTCCCCCACCCGCGAGTCTCAGACAAGAGACCGATGGGAAGCGTAGCAGTTGGCTACGAGCTACCGCTAATAAAGAGACGAATTAAACCAATTTTTCTCCCAAAACACCGATCCTGAGCCTCACTACAAGAGTGGTGTGACCCTTTGGAAGGCTCAAAACGTTAACCAGACGCGTTTTGGTAAGTTTCATTTTGTTAAAAATGCTTATTTTGAGAAGTTAGTTTTAGCGGAGCTACCATGCAATGGGCACATTCAGTTGCCACAACTTATACTATGAAACGTAGAATTATATTGAATGTAAGTGTCATTTTTAGTATTTTATTTTAATGAAAAAGTGATGATGTATTTTATTTTGTGACTCAAATTCATTTGATGTGAAAAATGTGCCGTATTGTGGAAAAACGGTAGACTAACGGCTACGTTCGAGCCGCCCTTTAGGTCTCGAAATGCGGCCTTCCTAGCAACTAGACTGAGTTAAAACTAGAGCTGGGAGTCTTTGAACACCTAACGATTCGATTACGATTCAGAGGCTCCGATTCGATTATAAATCGATTATTGATGCACCCCACCACACTTTTAATGTTTTGTACATTAGTTCCAAAATTGTGCAAAAATCCTCTCAAGCCAAACCAAACTATTTTAGTATCAAGTTAACAGTTAAAAACAGTAAAAAAAATACTCAAGTCCCCATTCTGTATCAAAAGCTTTAAACAACATTCAAGTAATTTAATGTTGTGAATCAACCGTTAAAGTTGTTCCCGTTATTCCATAATTTCCCATCTGTCTACTTTCGACATGTCAAAGTTTTAAAACTGTTTCATCATTTAAAGATGGATTCAAGTCAAGATTTTGCCGATTTAGGGATACTTTAGATAAAAAGTAATTAAGTTCGCTACAACAGAGCCTTCTAGAGAAGTCTACTGCTTTAAGGTGGCGGCAAGTCTGTCATTTCGCATCTAGTTCTTTGTATATGTTCCAACACTGTCGTTACTGTCATTTCACATCTAGTTCTACAATATGTGATATCTTCCGTAGCCATATGTTGCCGTATGTTTGTAGTAACTATCAACCGGTTGCTGTTTGTAGCGGCTGTCGGCCGCAGCCAGGTATGATTATTTTTTGTTTTTTTTTCATCTAAGAGCATGAGTTGAACAAGATATTTACTCTCGGTCCGTTCCTCATTGCATCTCTAAGACCGGGGCGTCCCAAAGACCGCGCTGACTGTGTTTTATTTCCGCTTTACCTGGTATAATTCAATAATCGGAATTTGGATGTTTATGAATCGTTCTCGAATCTTCCACGGCCGAATCGTGAATAATCTATGAATCGGAAATTTCGCACGCCTCTAGTTAAAACTATTATTTTTTTGTTGTACAAATGTCTAAAATTTATTTCTCGTGGCCTGATAACAGGCCAGATTTTTTTTCCCCCTTGGGAAAAGCCACTGAGTTTCTCCCGAAACTCAGACCACCCAATTGAAGAGCGACGACAACGTCAAGAAGGACAACAGGATTCTCGGTAAGAGCCGAGTGGCGAGCTAACCCAAAGAGCTGGATTTTCCCGTCTGAACAACAAATTACCGTCACAACCAAGGCTGCGGTAGGAGTTGGATTAGTTTTTCTTTTGGATGAATTGAACTGAAAGGTGTGCTGCTATACACCACAAACCCATTGGATCTTTGGAGGACAATTAACGGACAAGCTAAATTGTTCTATTTTTGATTTTGAATGTTGAACTTTTAAGAATTTTGAAGTTCCTAAGTGCCTTCGAATATTATTTGAAGTGTAACAAATTGAACGTTGCTCAATTTTGTGATTTTGGTTTAAAACTATAAACAGAATAATCACTATAATTAGCAAATCTGACCGGTCAGAAAATTAAATATAAAATAGGAAAAACAGATTGAAGCTATAATTTTGTTAGAATTCCTAGTACAAAATTAAGGAATAAGATAACAAAAATCATTTTCATCAGGTACATCTTAAGAATTGATGCACATAATTTATTCGTTAATTGTTTGTTTGTCAATTGTCTTGTTAATTTGTAAAGTAAATTGCCGGCTTTTGTGTTTTATCTGTCTCTGGTTCCTTCTTTTTTACTTACCACTCCCCGAACCTAGAACTGGTCCAGTAGCCCACATCACCCACTGCTTAACAGCAGAGGCGCTACAAATATATCTCCAGCAGGTCGTGCCATTGTAGTGGGTTATTTTCAGGGTTAAAAACTCACGATCTCTGTCCCATACAAATCTGGCTGACATCTTCACTTCAAAGTCCGACGTGCGTTGAAAATCAATCGCTGTCATTAGCAACTTCCGCCTGGCAAGCTGGCGCTCGTGTTGTTTGTCCATTGTTTTAGCATGCGCGACTGTGGTTTCGTTTGCTCTGGCGTAGTTATGACACAGCCGTCACGATCGAAATGCATGATGGGAAGTTGAGGCAACCACGACCATGTTTTTAGTGCTTGCGATAACCGAGTCCTTGTTGTACTATCGATATATCCAGGGCCGGCCAAGGCCATTAGAGGGCCCTAAGCAAAATAATGCAAAGGGGCCGATATTTTTGGCCCACCATTTCGTCACAGTGTACTGTGAAACCCATACATGCAATCCAACCCATACGTCCATATTTTGTATATTAATCAGATTTTGTTGCACTGCATACTTCAAACTTCTCACCCCAAATGATTGTCAGTACTTACAGTAGATAGCGCCAAACCTTTTTCTAAAAGAGGAAAGAAAGAAGTTAAGGAAGAACTTTTTTTTAAGCTTGTAATCAAGTATCAAAACTCACAAAAGTCAAATAAAGCAAACGGTAGGAAACAAAATAGAATATAAATTAAACAATTGCCAGATCGGGGGCCCCCTAGTGGTCAGGGGCCCTAAGCAGCTGCATAGTCTGCGTATAGGCTGGGCCGGCCCTGGATATATCTAAGATTTACTGGCTATTTACTGTCGAATAGTTAGTTTGCAATGGATACAGCCGTATCGCTCGCCCGTAAAACCGGATATCCGGTTGTATCGGTTTCTCGTTCTCAAGCATACTTAAAACGTGTCTCGGGAGAATAAAACATCATGAGGCGAATGCTAGTTTTTGTCTGACGAGATGAAAATGCGCTATAGTCTTAGTCACATGATTTGTTTTCTTACTGTATCCAGGCAAGAGAGCATATACAAAGGTGCTTTAGCCTTTAACCATCGGTGCTGATTGGTTGTCACACACTAAATATAACTTGGAGCGTTAGCATAGCTTTTGCGTTAGAATTAGCATGGCGACCGTCGTCTTAAATTCTCAGACAACATTGTTTTACATGCAGTTGGTGGCATCCAGGTGGGTATACTTCATTGAACAGTGTTGATTTTCAGAGTGTGCGTAGGATTTTTGAACCATACAAGAGCGCACAGCAGAAAGCAGGAGATATGAATTGCAGTGAACGAACCCTTCAGCAACACCATGAAAATATAAAGAAATATATAAGATATGACAACGCATATGTTGTGTTTGGCTTCACTTTTAAGACATAAGGAGACAAAGACCAGTATGTTAACACTGTCTAAAAATGTCTGATAACGGAGGAACCCGCGACTGAGAAGTTGACACTCAGAACTCACGTGGCACTGAGGCTGGTGAAATCCTCTTGTTGCCCTGACAACAGTAACGCCCGAACTCTCCTGCCATATCCACAACGGACAATAACCCTAAACAACAGCCAAACACACTCTTCTTTACGGACCACAACATTTTCCACAAAAAAACTTTAAAAAACTGAATGTTTAACTAATCGCTGTCCTTTGTCTCGGGAATCTTTTATTGACCTTTAATATGGTGACCCTGGATCCAGCCTTCCTCTTCGTCTGGGTCTGTTTGCGGTTTTGGGCCCGCTGTCTGATTGCTGTCGACTTGGCATAAATTGTGTTTCGAAGCACTTTTCCAGCTTTCAAAATGAAGTTAGTGCAAGGGGTAAAAAAAATAAAGTGAACGCACGGGAGTTTTGCCTTTTGGCCGGGTTGTAGGTATTGCGCCGGCCCGGGTCGTTGGAAATGTGCGAGCACAGCTCAGGCAATCTGGCTAAAAGGTCAAATTCCAACAATTTGAATGTATTATTATTCATTGATTTGAATAAAATTGTATTTTTCTGTGACAAATGATCAAGAAATGGTGTTATACTTATATAGCGCTTTTCCACCTTTCAAGGCGCTTTACACTATCTCGCCATCCACCTACTGGTGCCACAGCACCAGGAGTCATCAGGGCGAAGAATCGAACCCACAACCTCTGGGTTGGGGGACAACTACTCTACCACTGAGCCACGTCACCCCAGCGTATGATGTACCTTGAGTGTGTGTTTAAACAAACATTTACGTCTTCCTGTGGGGGCGTAACAGAAAGTAATTGAGAAGCACTGATTTAAAACATCAACATTCATTCATTCCTCCTAGTCGAAATGGATTGGATGTCCAGCGTCATCAATGGCAACCAATTTCATAATCAAATGAGGATTTTACCACCCAATTTAAAGTAGAAAAAAAATTGAAATGGCAACCAAATAGCAAAAACAGGTTGGGTATTAGTTGTACCGAGTTCATTTTGTCTACACTTATAAATTAGTTGATTTTTTTTTTTTTTTTTTACCCCAGGCAATTGTTTTAGGTTGTTTTGATTACCTGACGAGTTTCGGCAAACACTTCCGCCTTCATCAGAGAGTCACTGGTGTTGGTGTGACGTGTCTTTATCAGCTGATGGGTGAAGGCGTGACTCACCTGTCAAATTGACAGGCGGGTCACGCCCTCTGCTGACCATTCACTTTTCCAGAATGCTGGTCCAGGTAGTAGAAAGTATGTAAGCCCCCTCGTCCCTGTTGATGGTCCTCGGACCCCGCTTGCGGATCTCTCTGGCCTCCCTGATCCAGAGCGCTGATGTTTGTTTTCTTCAGTGCGGATGACTCTGACCTTTTCCCAGTCCATAATGTGGTTTTCCCTTTTGTGGCGATCGGTGATGGCAAACTTGTGATGTTCCTGTTGTGCTTGTTCTTTTATTGCCCTTGTTTGTCTTATTGTTGTCGCCTTCTTACACTCCTTCTTGTGTGTGTGTGTGTGTGTTATTCATCTTCATCCATCCGCTGATAAAGACGCGTCACACCAAATCCAGTGACTCTATGGTGATGGTGGAAGTGTTTGCTGAAACTTGTCAGGTAATTAAAACCACCTAAAACAATTGTCTAGGATAAAAGAAAAATTCAACTAATCAGGTTGGGTATTGTATATTGTTTAAAAATAATGTATTAAAAAAAAAATGTGATGCTCAACACTCCAAATTGATATCCTGTTGCAAGATTTGTATTTTCTACCCACTGACAATCAAGCATCAAGACTGACAAAGCCAGATAAAACAACCTTTTGTTCACAAAATCCTCTCCGGATGCCGACAGAGCCATATAAAAGTGCAGCAAAAACAATCCCACGCCACACCTGAGCCCATTCCCCCCACAGAATATGACTACGTCCATGTTTATCATGAGAGTAAAAACTTTTTCCCGCCTGTCGTCGGCCTCCGTCGCCGGCCCTTCGTGCTCACGCGGCCGGAGGAATCATTTGAAAGGCAAAAACGCCGCCTTTTGGAATCAAAATCTGTGATTTAAAGTCGCCTGATGAGCTGTTGCTCATTTGAGGAGATAGCGACGGCCGTGCCCTTTTCTCCAATTTGATGCCCGCCTTTATCTTCAACATACAACAAAGGCACATAGACAATGGAATCATGTGAAATGAACTGACGAATCCACTTTGTGTGTGTGTGTGTGTGTTTTTAACCGACGTATCCTGGCTGACGAGCGTATGCAAATGAGCCGCATTCATATGCGCGTCTTGCTCCCGACTCATTTTATATTTTTCCTCCTGATTAAAAAGGACATTTCTTATGTGACACCCCCCCCACCGCCCCTTTTCTCCTCTGCGCCTATCACACACACATACACACGCAGACAACAATTCAATATGCGGATGCCCTCTAAAAGACACGGCGCATGTTTAGCGACTCGAGAGGACACCGCAACACGTTTTTTCCACACGGCGGGGCGCTCAATGGCTGCCGGAGACGGCGATAGACGTCCAATCCGTTTTAGGCATTGAATGTTTTACAAGGTGCGATAAGGGCGTAGGTTTGCATAGGGACGGTAGGGACAAAACACTAGCAACTTTTCAGGATGCTCAAATTGTCCCCACCAACTTTTAAGCAACCTTATTTGCATTATATAATGACTTCAAGTAAAGATGTCCCGAAGTATCGGAATCAGCAAAAAAATATCAGACATGCCTTTTTTTAATATATATATATATTTTTTAATTAAATCGTTTTCTAATTGTATTTAACGTTACAGACAAAATGTCTTACAATCATCCAGAGTCTTTAGTTTTGGCTTAAAGTAGGGCTATCAAATTTTAAAAATAATTTTAATGATTAATTTTTAAAAAACTAATCACATTAAAATATTTAATGCAATTACCGCATGCGCTGCACGACCCACTCACGCATTGTTGCGTTCAATCTATAATGGCGCCGTTTTATCTATATATAGAGCTAACAGGCAGCGTAAAGAGAGTAGAGAGAATTTTGGCAGTCTTTGGAGCCTCTTTTTAACTGGCTAAAGCCTTAAAATCCCTCTTTCAACAATTAGAAACATCGTGGGAAGCAATGTGGGTAAGAACGGTAAAGGTTGATTCTTCCTTAACACCCTATGTTACTTCACAACGCAGAGAAGATATATCAATTGGTGCCACTACGCACGGTCATGGTTGCACTTCCCATCATGCATTTGGGCAGAAGCTAAATGGCTACAGTATCATTTACTGAAAGCTCAACAAATACACTAGATGGCAATATTTAGTCACAAGATACAAAGTCACATTTATCCCTTAAGAATTACAAGTCTTTCTATCCGTGGATCCCTCTCACAGATGTTAATAATGTAAATGCCATCTTGAAGATTTATTGTCATAATAAACAAATACAGTACTTATGTACTGTATGTTGAATGTATATATTCGTTCGAGTTTTATTCATTTTTTTCTTAATGCATTGGCAAAATGTGTATGATCGGGAAAAATTATCGGGATTGATTGGAATTGAATTGGGAGCAAAAATAAGCAATCGGATCGGGAAATATCAGGATCGGCAGATACTCAAACGATCAGGATCGGATCGGGAGCAAAAAAACATGATCGGAACAACCCTAACTTCAAGTATATAGCATATGTTGTAAGGATAGAATTGACCCTACCATTATTAAGTGAATTATTTTCATTATTTTCAGACTTACATTTACCCCCTTATCGCTCACTGAATTAGCCAGTCCATGTTTTTTTCCTCGTGGAAATTAATGGCTGTCAAATAATTAAAAGTTTTAATCGAGTTAATTACAGCTTACAAATTAATTAATCGTAATTAATCGCAATTCAAACCATCTATAAAATATGCCATATTTTTCTGTAAATTATTGTTGGAATGGAAAGATAAGACACAAGATGGATATATACATTCAACATACGGTACTTAAGTACTGTATTTGTTTATGATAACAATAAATCAACAAGATGGCATTAACATTATTAACATTCTGTTTAAGTGATCCATAGATAGAAAAACTTGTAGTTCTTAAAAGAAAAAGTTAGTACAAGTACCCACTTAATGTTTTCCTTTGAATAAAATTTGTAAAATTTTCAATCAAAAAATAAACCAGTTGCCCGCCATTGTTGATGTCAATAATTACACAATGCTCATGGGTGCTGAAGCCCATAAAATGAGTTGCACCCAAGCGCCAGCAGAGGACGACAAAACTCCAAAAAACACAAGTAACAAGTGGACATTGCACTGTGCTGTCATTTTAATCTGTTTGAGCAGGGCATGTGTGTTAATTGCGTCAAATATTTAACGTGATAAATCAAAAAAATTAATTACCGCCCGTTAACGCGATAATTTTGACAGCCCCAATAAAAATGATGTCATTCATTTGTGCTACATTTGTGCTGAAAAAGTTTCGGTGGGTGCGAGTCACGTCATCACTCAAAATTAATATCTCAAGCCCTCCATCAGCCATTTGTTTGTGCTATGTTTGCGCTAGTTGTTTGGACACCCCTCTATTATTGGTACGACCCATCAGCCGCGATTGACGTCACCACTCGAAATTAATCCCTCAATATCTATTAAACTATAGCAGCACAAACAACATTTTTTTACAGCACAAACATAGCATCAATGATTGACACCATTTTTAGCCATTTTTAATCAAAATGGGGCCTGGTTGACTTTAGAGTGACCTATAAAAGAATTGTCAATATCTCAACAGCGATAGCAGCACAAACGAAAAGCAGACAGATTATCCAATCATCATGCAGAGAAGCAGAACATCCGGTTCAGCTGAGCCCCGCCCACTGCCCACAGACTCCTCCAGAGGCGGGATAAACCCCGCTTTTACAGAACAGTATAGGAAATTGTTGACGCCGGGTTTGTTGACAGAATTTTCTTTCGTTTTCTGTGAACTTTTCTTCCACGATGGCGTTAACCAGTCCGCGCATCAGGCATATAAAGGCAATGCGCACAATGTCGATGAGAATCGATTGTTTCCTACCAGAGCGGCAGCAACTCACACAAGGCCGTAAAGAGCTACGGCTTCGCTATCCGTCGATGGCCTCACGTTTCTGCGTGACGCCAAAATTAAAAAGGAGGTAGAAAAAATAAAAAAGAAAGCTCTAATAGCTTTTCCATCGACAAGGCTCCAAAGTTTGAAGCTGAGAAGAGAAGCTTTATATTCCGAAACTGTTTATTTCCGTATGAATTTATAATGAGCCTTTCTAATAGCTATCCCCACTATTGCCTTTGCTTCAATAATTGATATGGTTACAATTAGAGTGAAGCACATATAAATCCCTCATGCATTTGTGATGCCTGCTAATATTGATAAGACTGAATTGAACTGTGAGAGAGAAGCGCGCATTCAAAGTGCACGATGGGAGAGCCGGCGCACCGGAGCGTATGATCGCGTTTCAGGGCCACCGACGGCATGAGACGTCCAATCTGTTTTCACATAAGTACCGAAAAATAGTTCTCATTCAAATACTTTTAAAAAAAAAAATCAAAATTAAATTGAAAAATACAGCTAAAAAATTAGTAAATCCGATTTTTTTTTTTTTTTTTTAGGATTTAAAAATAATAAATACAAGTAAATATTGAAGATTAAAAGTAAAAATCATTTCAATTAAATAAATAAATAAATAAAAAGGAATTAAATAAAAATATTTAAAAAATTTATATCCTACCCTCCCATAAAATATATTTTTAATGAACTCATTACAGTCAGTGTGTTAAAAAAAAACAAAAAAAAAACTGAAAAATTAAAAATTGCTGTCCTAAATTTAAAAAAAAATCATAAAAAGATTATTTTTTAAAAAATTATAATGATAAGGAATAAAAGTAAATATATCAAATTAATTATAAATAAAAAGGAAAGATTTTAATTTTTTTTTTTTTAAAAATCCTTGTTTCCACATTTCTATATGTTCTTTTTCAACCTTTATTTTACATATTTTTTTCCAAAATACCTTTATGTATTTATTTTTTAAACTTAGGATCTTCCAATTTTCATCATATTTTACAAATCAATTTACAGCTTCTTGGTCAGCCAGTGCACTGGAGTTGCTAATTAAAGTTAACGATGATTGACAAACGATAAGGTTTGATCTTGCCTGAATGCCGAAACTGCAAAGCGCCGCATGTCATTGTTCAACTAGTTAAACAGTTGCTGTGGCAACTCATTGTAAGCGAGCCGCTCAAGCGGATTTGCGTGGACTCACTCAATGAAGCGTTTAATAAAGACATGCGTGTTTCTACTTTATTTTTGTTTAAAAATAATTCGGTGGGACAGTAACATGTTTAAAATATTATAATTACTACATTAGAAGTGCTTAACTCATTTGCTCCCAGAAACGTACAAATACGTTTTATTTTTAAATGATTCACTGTCCCAAAAACGTATTTATGTCTTTTGCGTTTTTTTTTTTTTTTTTTTTTTTTTACAAGAAGAATCTACCGCTTGGGATCTATCTGAGAAACAAAAAACAAGGCTCCAAACCCATTTTAAAGCAATAAAACTAGCCATTGGAGGGCAGTAGCGCATTTTGTAAAGACCCGCAACCCGATTCAACAGCAATGAAAGGCCGGGCAGCACGGTCGGAGCGCTGGTGGCAGTATGCCAGGCGGCGGACGACCGAACAAAACAACCGAGAGGACGCCTGGAATGCCAGGCGCTGGACGACGGAGCAAAACGATGGAGACCACCGTGCAGCGGGCTCGCCAAGCAGACCCCGCAGAGATTCAAAAATAATCCATCTTTGTGAGACTGACAACGATGAGGGAAAAGTTTACACGGCAGACGCGGCGACAACATGCGTCATCTCTCAGTAGTCATGTGTAAATTGTTACTTTGCAATCAAAAGCTCTATTTGTCTTGTTCATTATGATATTTGGTAAAAGGAAAACATTATTCAGATGTTTGGGGAGAAACTAATGCAAAAAATAGCTGTGTTAAAGAATATATGCGTTTATAAAAAGCTCATTTTCTCCGTTTTTTCATCTGAAATTGGAAAACTGCTCAAACTAAGCTTTTTTCTAATGCTGATTTCTACAGAATGGAAAAAGATATGAACTTACTTTTTTTTCCTGCTGAAAGAAGAGAGTAATCTTTCTTTTGGTGGGTTCCATTTTTATATAGCAATAGAACAGAATTTTCTGTGGGCAAAATCAGTCAAAATCCAGAAAAACGGCCAGGAGCGAAGGGCCTTGCTCTGGTGAAAATGGCTGGGAATGAATGAGTTAAAAACCATTTATTAAATTATATGTATAAAATAGTTTAGGAAAAAAAGTTAAAAAAAACATGTCTTATATGTATTGTATTGTATTATATGCAACTCAAACCTGTAAACAAAACCGAGTTTACCCAAAACAAAGGAGGGCAAAAATAAAAGAGGAAGACAAAAACAAAGGTCACTCAAAGCCAATGCAAACAGAACTCACAAGGACATATCAGCTGTTGGCTGTAAATGCACAGACAACTGACTTCAAATTCTGTAACGACACGGAACAGGTCGATTGGCCACTGAGTGCCCTCTTTACAATGCGGTCAGAACCTGGACAACGCACCTGCCCGGAAAACACCTTAAAGTCTGGTTATGTGGAAGATAGCTGGGGTAGATGGCGGCCGCTGTGTCTGACCACACTCAAAGTGGAACGATATCGAGGATGTTTTCTTTTTGTGTGCGCTGCTGGCTTCTGCAGGGGATTGGAGATTGTGCCAGGTGGGACAGTGAACGCTGGGGCGGTCCTTATGAGGTGGTCAGAAGGACCTAGCGACGCCAGTACCCCAGGCCCTGAGAGCACAACCGGAATGGCAATGCAACTTACTATGAAACAGCGCAACCTTGAGATGAATGTTCGTCGGGAGGCAGAATGAAAACTGCGACGAGGATTAAGTCGACAAAAGGAGGGTGGCGGACACGGCCTACCATCGGTCCGCAGCTATTCCCTATCTTCTGGATCGAATCACCTGAATAAAGTAACCAATGAATTATGAACTAATCTACTGGATTTAATCAACATAACGAGCACATTGCCACGATCGACTATTGGGAAAATGAACAATCAGAGGGGATGATAAAAAAACAACAAAAAAAACCAAACTCGTAATCACTACGAAATCTGAGTGTCGAAAATTGTTATTCGATATTTTCTGCGTCCTATATGGTATACTGGGGGCGGGTTTCAATAAGCTTCGGCTTCTCCCGTGTGCCCTTTTTTTTTTTGTCCGGGTTGAATTAATTGTAAACACATATAAATGCTGTATGTTTGTTCGGATTTGTCATGCCTGAAGGGAAAATAAATAAATAAAATAAAATAAATATGTATATCTTTCCAATGCTAAATCTGAATATATACATTAAACACGCGCAAAAAAAAAAAAATTTTTTTGGGCTACTTCATGGTTTTTCACTTATTGCGGCGGGTTCTGGTCCCTATTTACCGCAAAAACAAAGGGTCACTGTAATCTATTTAGCCTATGACATTCCATTGCTGCCAGGCCTTCCATTCAAAATATACTGGACGTCCTCTACTGCCTCAAGACTAAATGCACCCCCAAACAAACACGCTGTGCTTTGTAGGCTGATGAAGAGCCTTTCTCCCACTTCTTCCTCACCGCCGCGGCACAGTGGACCATTGAGGTCGGCCGGAGAGCACTTGTCAACAGGTACTTCCACTCGGCTCGCATCACCTCACTGCCGGCCGTGGGGAGAACAGAAAAACCTGTGTGTGCGCGAGCGCCACGGGAGAAAGATCAATGCGGGACAAACGGATTCCCACAGTTCATTGTTCCTCGCCGGCCAAATCCTCTCCCCGAGACGGCCGGCGGCTGAGAGCTTTCCTTCTTGATAAAGATCGCCGCTACGCCAGCGTGTGGGAAGCATTGCCGCGGCGAGCGGCATTCCACGGGTGGAAATAAATAAACATGACAATATGTCCAAAAGGTGCACTTTAAATGTCATCTTGCACGCAGTGTTGCTTTTGGTAGTCTTTACATTTTCGTTTCAATCATAGTCTTTTGGACGAAAATACTTATTACTGTATTTTTCGCACCATAAGGCACATTGGTGTATATGGCACACCTTCCGTGAATGGCCTATTGTAAAACTGTTTTCATACATAGGGCGCTCGGCGTGGGAACCTCTGTGTAGCTCACGATACCATATGATTTGAGATAAAAGTACGCTTGAGAACGATAAACCGATACGACCGGATATACGGTTTTACAGGTGGGAGATACAGGTGTATTGATAGTAAAGTTACCATTCGACAGTAATTAGCCATTAAAGATTCAATGAACCGATAGTAGAGATAGAATTCGGCTATCGCGAGCACAAGAATCTGCTTCTAATGCCTAGTTCAATGCATTGTTTAATATGATAATCATTTAGCTTTTACCCCACATGCTGTGCTTGTGTCATTCACCACACAGCGCACTTAGATTGTGACCGCCGTCGTGGTTGCCTCAACTTCCCATTCATTTCGGCAGAACTGCTAGTAGTCCCCGTCATTACCTGATCGTCACGGGCGTGTCATAAAAATGCGAGAGCTAACAGAAGCACTCCGTAGCGTTTTCTTCACAGCCCAAAACAAAACTAGTAGTAGCAACGAAGCAACATGCTAAAACAATGGACAGTTTGCTCACCATGCCAGCGACGTGCAGCGATTGATTTTCAACGCAGTCCGGAAAAAAAAAAAGTCGGACTTTAAAGTGACGAAGGCAGCCAGATCTGTTCGCATGGGACAGAGCTAGTGTGAAGCGGTACAGAGATCGTGAGTTTTTAACCCTGAAAAAGAACCCACTACAATGGTGGAAAGGGCGGCATTTTGTTTCCACGAAACGCAGTCTACTTAAACATGAACATGTGGATCAGTTGATCTTCCTCAAGAAAAATCTGCCCTTCAAAAAAGATATAGACAGTGATGAGGAATAAAAAAAATGTGGAAGCACAGGCATAAGTGAATGACTTTGCTGTGTATAAGGTTAAAGTAATGATTATTGACCTGTCTGTCTAAGATGCCATGTTTTTATTCCCCCTGTTATACCAGTGATAAAGCATAATTTATTATTTATTTATGATAACACTAGCAGGTTTAATTCATTTTTTCTAGAGCTGCTGCATATGATTAATATTTTTTGCTTGTAAGATGTTTATGTTGAAAGTTTGCACTTAAATTACTTACCTGTTGTGTTCAAAAGACCAGGAAATACTGTAATTAAATTACTGCACTTTATTGTTGTATGTCACTGGAGTTTTATTTCATTATCAATCTCATCCAACAAAATGACGGTCGTACAGTAAGCTTTTTTTTCATAAAAAAATAAAACATAACATTGGTATGAAATTTTGTTGTTAATTTGATCTTTAATCTTTTTTTCTATGTTTAAAATACTGTACGAACACACACAACAAATGTTTACTATCGTATCGTTTTCATTCTGTATCGAACCGTATCGTTCTCAAACTGTATCGAATGGTATAGAATCGCTCGGCCTTAAAAATGTACCGTTTTTTTAATTGAATCGTAACCTGTGGATCTAGTAAAATATCGAATCGGCTTCATGCCAGGGATTCCCAACCCTGGATAAAAGGCTCTCACGATACAATAGTTATCGATACATTGCGCAGGAAATCATTGTACAGTATTCTACGATACAACTTTAAACAGAGAAACGTGCTATTTTCATCCTTCTGCTGTGAATTAGAATGAGTTTCTCACTAATAGACGTCCAATCCATTTGAATCGGGAACCCTCCCACTTCAAACGGATTGGCTGCCACATGTCAGTGACAGCATGAATTGGATGTATACTGCAGTCAATGGCAGCCCAGTGAGCTAATGTAGACACTATTCTAATGTACCAACCTGTTGTTTTTGTTTTTAAACAGTGACACCTTTTTAAAAGGATATACCAATTCATGGTGGGAGCATGTCCATGACATTTTGGTCTACAAAGTATTGCGAGATACTGTCACCATTTCGATATATTGTCACACTCCATAAGGTGAATCGCATTATAAGGTGCAGTAGTAGTAGGTGTAGTAGTAGTAATAGTGTTAATAGTTGGGGTTGCATGATGCATCCACTAGAGGATGTCATGCCATGACATGCCATGTGTGTAAAAAAGTTGTCCTAAAGCAGTGGTTCTTAACCTGGGTTCGATCGAACCCCAGGGGTTCGGTGAGTAAGTCTAAGGGGTTCGGCGAAGGTAAAGAAACACCCTATCTTCATACACTGAATAAGTGGCTTTTTAGACCAGGTTTTGGACTGGGTTGCTCCCAGTTTACTGGCTTAATACATTTCCTTTAACTGCTACTAGTCCTTGATCTGATGGGAGGAGGAACTGGTTTGCTCAGTGGAAGGTTCACTCGACCTTGGTAAGAGGGAACACAACAGACCAATGGGCAGCGTGGTCTCAAATTTTGACCTGTTTATAAAAAATGCTTTCAAAATGAGAAGCATTTTGGATGGGAATTTGCAAAATTAGGAGCTTGCCAACTTAGAAATATCGGTTCTGAATCTGAAAAAGTTGCTTTATTATCCAATTCCGGTGAATCCAAATGTGAAAGTAGTGGGGTTTGGTACCTTCAGCAAGGTTAAGATCCACTGTCTGCTCGCCACGCTAAATGCTAATGTGATGCAAGCGCTACGAGTTACAATTAGTGTGTGATGATCACTCAGCAGAGAACGTTAAAGGCTATAGCAACATTGCCTATTCTCTCGTGCCATGATTAGAAAACAAATCGTACCGTGTGTTTCAAAACAAGCAATGCTGGATCGAAGCCTGGTTTGAAGGAAATCCGAGACGGGGGGCCCAGCACATGTCACATGAGTGACACGACCCAAAGGCATTTGTCTCGTTATGTTTTCATCTCCCGAGGCACGTTTTTATGTAGCTCATCACATCACATCACATCACAAAAAAAGTTGTTCGTCAACAAATTTATTTTTGTTGTCGTTGACGGAAACAACCATGTTTGCACCGATACATGATTGCATCAGGACAGATAAAGCACTAAAATGATGTCATCGGTATGGGGGAGTACTAAGAAATAATGCCAACTCCAACCACGGGTGGCCCTACCCTTAATGCCCTTCCCAAGATGATGATAGACATCCAATCGTGTGGCGTCCAATCATCCTGCGATGAGTTCATCACCTCAGTCTATTTGAAGTGGGTGGGTGGTTGGCAGTAAATGAATGGGGATGTTTTTGTCAAATTGTTGTAATTTTAGTAGATTTCTTGCAAAGTCTTTTGAGCACCTTGATTTCCTGAAATCTTCAGATGTGTACATTTTGCAATTTGGATGTAGGACAAATGTAGGAGCCCTAGCGAAATCGGAAAGAGCCTGTGTCAGGTGAATTTTTGGAACGTTTGGAAGTTGGAACAGTACGTACGCTGTGTGGCGCGCCCAAAAAAGTGCTAAATGCTAAAAAGAAAGACGTCTTTGATTTCATCCCTAAAAGTAACAAGCAGAAAAGTTCTTGTGTGGCCATCCCAGTGTGTGCACATTTGTGCCACACTCTTCTTCCTGTCAAATCATTCAGAAAACAAGGACACAACAAACACGGCAGCCATTACAGAGACAATGGCCGTAGTGTGTCCGCGCTCGCTTACATCAGCGTCGCATGCGAAGGACCGCCGAGTTAACACGCACAAACAAATGTCACTTGAATCCAGGGGAACGGCGGCCATCGGAAATAAAACACTACTTAGGAACTGTACAAAAAGAATTTTCTGGTTACGACACGCTTCAATGGGAAAATAATGCCTCTTGTTAAGAAAGAAATGTCAGGTTATGGTACTGTTTTTGCCATTGAAAAGGCGAAATCCTCAAGTGAATTTTTGGAACGTGAAAATCAGTCAGAACTCGTGGGCTGCCGTGTTTACTCATGTTTCAGTGTCATTGACGGTGTGAGAGGTTTAAACCATTTGACTGGGACGATTGCGGATCGCCGATGATTGCCTTACCAAAACTACAACGAACATTTTTTCGACAGGTTTTCAATTGTTAGCTATTTTTTTAGTGGTTTTGGCAAGGGCTGGAGGGTCCATTTTAGTTTTTCTTTAATTTTTTTGTTGTTAACATGCAATTTGCACGTTTTCCTGTAGTTCTTGCAGTTTTTATGTTTTTTGAGTTTTTCTGCAATTTTGGCAGGATTTTTTAACCAAAGAAAACTTTAATTATCGATGGTTTTCCTGCTTTTTTTCCATGTTTTTCACAGGGGTGTTTTTTTTCATTGATTTTAGGGAATTTCTGGCTCAATACATTTTTTTATTCCCCCAGATTTGGGGGCTTTTCGAGGGCACCTCTGCTGACATCGGTTCTTTTTTTCTCATTGGAAATGAATGGGGCCATTGGAAATATCTGCCCAGCGATATTTTTGTCAAATTTAGTTTGAACCATGTTTTTGGCTAAAACTGTATAGACATTTTATGTGCCTTTATTTCCTGACTTTTTTTTTTTTTTTTTTTTAAATATGTGAATCGACTATAACGTGGGACATTATGGCTCGAACTTATGATTATTTTCATAATTGATTAATTTGACGATTAATTAAACGATTAATCGGATAAATATAACATTTTTTCAAAAACCTTTAGAATTTACCTTGAAGTTGTTTTAGGCATGTTGTAATGAAGACAAAATGGATGGCTATTTCCTTCAAAAATAATATTTTATTACAGCTGACTTAATTGTAGTCTACAACTGTATTATCCCAATAACGGCGGTATTAACTTTTTAAAAAAATGTATCACGTTAAAATATTTAACGCAATTAACACATGCGCTGCACACCCAACTCACGCGTTGTCGCGCTCCATCTGTAATGGCACCGTTTTACCTATATAGAGAGATAAAAGGCAGAGTAAAATGAGTAGAGTGAATTTTGGCAGCCTTTGGAGCCTTTTTTTAATTAGATAAAGCCTTACAATCCCTCTCCCTATGATTAGAAATATCATGGGAAGCAATGTGGGGAAGCAAGGTAGCAATAGATCTTTTTCTTAACACCTTGAATTATATCCCATCGCAGAGAAGATATATGAATTGGTACCACTACGCACAGTCGTGGTTTCACTTGTCATGGTTCCACTTCCCATCATGCATTAAGCATGGCCTTCAGTATCATTTACTGAAAGCTCAACAAATACACTAAATGGCAATATTTAGTCACAATACACAAAGTCACAAGTCTTTCTATCCGTGGATCCCTCTCACAGAAAGAATGTTAATAATGTAAATGCCATTTTGAGGATTTATTGTCATAAGAAACAATTACAGTACTTATGTACTGTATGTTGAATGTATATATTCGTCCGAGTTTTATTCATTTTTTTCTTAATGCATTGCCAAAATGTATATGATCGGGAATGATTGGAATTGAATCGGGAGCAAAAAAAAAGCAATCGGATCGGGAAATATCGGGATCGGCAGATACTCAAACTAAAACGATCGGATTGGGAGCAAAAAAACATGATCGGAACAACCCTAACGAAGATGATTATGATGGTAGTTCTATCATAGTTCCCAGGGAGGAAAAGTTGGCGGCAGATTTGGACCGTGGAGTCCACAAAGGAAATCTACCTTCGGTGTCTTCAAATAGGTAAGACAATTATTTGTTGTTGCTGTTGAGCTGTGGCCACGCTATTGAATATTCGTGTGCAATTAATTTTAGTGTTGTGGAAAGGTGGTGTTAAACTGAGGCTTATTGGACCTTTTAGTTTTCAAATGTGTTTGTGTGTCATTGTGCTGTGTAGCTGCAGGAATGCGCATTATAAGACACGGGTGCTTTTGTTTCCAATACAAAAACTCCAACACACACTGCAGGCGAAATCGAACACTGTCTTTGTAGCAGCCTAGTAGTAGTACGTAGACGATCCAGCATATGCGTGTACTGCCGATATGTATGGAGAAAACTCGCTAGCGTGACAAAATTCGACCGAAACGGCTGTTTTTGGATGGGGAAAAACTAAAAAAGATTCTCAACAACCCCTGCTGTAAGTGACTGCCTGGAAAACCCCCCAGTTTTTGCCACAAATGTAAACGTGTTGAGGCGAAATCAAAAGAAAGCCTGCATCGTGTGAATTTTTGTAACATTTTGAAGTGCACCGAAAAAGTGGACAGAAACAAGCAAGGAATATTACACTGTATAAGGGGAGCTTTGCTTTGCCGTGACAAACCGAGCGACGACCGAGGGGTGTTTCTTTTCAATCTTTCTACCGTTGTCAGCCGATTTTCCTGCAAACATCCAAAACAATTGTGTTTCCGCTTTGCATAATGGCGGCGTGAAAGAAGGAGGAGTTGTTGTGACAGCTACCTCCGCGCGACACAAAGGTACAATTTGCTAAGCGCAGACTTTTTAATTGTGGCACAACTAATTAGCGGCGAGGAGCAACATGTCCGTCAGCGCGTCCGTCACGGCGGCGGCGTTGCTAGTCTTCCTCGAGGGTTGGGAGTTTGGGACTTCCACTCTCGCCGCTTTTATCCGCTAAAACAAACGTCGGCGGCTAATTAGCGGCGCCGCTTACAGGAAGCCAGTCAGGTAATTATTTTGGGGTAATTGAATGATTCTTCAATGTCTGAGCGTCTCCCTCCTCCTCCTCGTCCTCTTCTACTTTCTCTTTGAGTAGATAAGACACAGGTAGCGAGAGGCTCCATATGTTCTTCAACCACAAAGCAAACACGATTCTTCAATAGTCCAAAGTCCGTCTTTAATGGCGGCGTCTTCAATCTTTCCGTCTTTGATAAGGCCGGCGGCGTCTTCAATCTTTCCGTCTTTGATAAGGCCCACCTCAACTTCCTGCGTAGCCTCTGAAGAGTTAGCATAAAAAGCTCTAGAAGTGGCACACTGCAACGGTGAAGAGATTTTTCTTGTCTCATTGTCTGCAACTAACAGACTGACCGACGGACTAAGCCACTTAACGACAGACAGAGGAAAGAAACTTGATGAATGAACTAACTTGAGAAATAACAGCCTGACAGAAACGGACAAGCTACTGCAAATTCATTCCATGACTAGTTGTTGAGCTAACAAGACCTGTAACGTACTGGCAGATAGTATGGTTGTTCGGTTAATCGGTTTTGAACCTAAACCGACTTTTTTGGTTGAAACATTCAAATCGATTTTCAAAACCACACTATTTTGGTTGATCTAAGCCACTGTAGTTTCCTCTGCACTGTCATATTTTAGTCATTTCAAAATGTCTTTGTCTAGTATTTGGTGATGACAGCTCTGACTAATTCCATCTAGTTTTAATCGACTTTAACTCAAATTGTCTGTAAAAGTCCAAAGTTGCTATGCTAACGCTACGAGTTACATTTAGTATGTGATGATCACACAGCACACTCCTTTACATTAGAACTACCAAGGGTCGATCAGTTGATACAAATCCCTTTTGTATCCAGAGAAGGGTCATCTGACCCTAGTCAGCATATCTTTTGTGAGCATTGAGGTCCTCATTAGTCATTCACATTCGCAAAACCACAGGGTGGGATTGGTCCCATTGGCATCTTCAGTATTTGCAGGGCAGGGCTGCCTTGACTTTGTTGGACAGTGGAGCGCTCAGGCAGGCAATGGGGCAGACAACCTTTTTACATCTTTCAAAAGCTGCAGTTTGCCTATAGTACAAGGGACGGTGTAATAAAAAACAAAACATTTTTTATGTGATGACATTAGACACTTCACCCCTTTCCCAGGGCTGGGTGTTGGAGGTTGTTGCCAAAGCAGTGTTTCCTTTTTTAATTTCATTTCATTTCATTGGTTTATTTCAGGGCATGATTCCTTGTCAAAGACAGCAAATATATACAGCCCATATAATCATGTATCAAAAAAAGAGCAGCAAAACTAAGTAACATTACAACTAGGGCTGCAGCTATCGATTACTTCAGTAGTCGATTAATCGATAAACTAGTTAGTTCGAGTAATCGAGTAATCGGATAAGGAACATGAAAAATTTAAATACCTGAGTTGAGCCAAATGGTATAAAAAAATGAATAAATAGAGATCTATGTACAACAACAAAAACTATAGGCTAACGTACATAGCAAAAGTCCGCTAGCTTAAATGCTATGAAGTGCTAACCTTTTTTTTGCAATGCTTCTAACAAATGGTTCGGACACACATTCCACAAAATAACGGCTAAATATACCTATAAACTGAATTACGTATGCATTAAAAAAAAAACAAAAAAAAAAAAACAAGAGCTCAAACAAAAATTTAGCTTACGTTGGTCTGAACAGGGAGCAGTTGGATTCAGCCATATTAAATGAGGCAGACCAGAGGGTAGGGTATCCACCCTTATCAATAAAAAGAAATGCAAACACTTTCAAAATGAACCATTCCACGTCAATTAAACGAATACTCAAAGCAACAAAATTTAATCGAATATTTTTTTCTAATCGAATACTCGAGTTAATCGATTAATCATTTGCAGCACTAATTACAACATCAACTACATGCCTGAAAAGGAGTGGGAAGAAGAAAATTTATTTAATCCCACCCCTATTGTCATCTAATTAAGAACAAAAAAAATTCTTGCTACTTCCTTCCAAAAATGTAGGCAACCATAAAATCAGTTCAAACAGTTTTGCACAAATACATTTTTGTAACAGAGTTTGTCCCTTGTGATGAAGTTACCACAGGTAACACCCAAACCAAAAACAATTTCATACCAACATGGTAAATGAAAGTAAAACCATACCAACAATGGTAAAGGCCACACACACAAAACAACAAATTATAAATGGCAACAATAACTATACCAACAACGGTCATGGACAATATACCAGCAATGGTAAGAAACAACCACCACTCAAACCAAGACAATTTATTTTATTCATTTATTTATTTACTTCTTTGCGCCCTCATGAGAGTGAGCCAATTCCTTTGCAAGTCCCACCAAGAAGTTCACCTGTCTCCCTTGCCGCATGCCTGATATAACACTCGTTCAGTGCTGCCATGTCAATCATATTGTAGAGCACGGTGACTGGCCACCTCCGTGTTCCTCCGTGTTTGACCAAGCCAAGGGAGCCCTGGATTTGCAAATATTCTAGATGCTAATTGCAGCTATCCAGAGTGAAACCTCCCTTTCACACATAGGCAGCGACTCCACAGGAGTGTGTAGGGGGGTTGACTACTTTGCTTCTTTGAGTGGTCTATTGTTAGACAAAGCCAAGTAGTCAGTTTGGTATCGGGGTCATTTGACGCCTTTCTGGTCTTTCTTTATAGGAAAAAAAAAAGACTTATTAAAGCAACATTACATATTCTCTCTTGCCAACATAATTAAACAAATCTTACCGTGTGTTATAAAACAAGCAAGCCTGGAGAGGACACTAGTGACTTTGGGGGGCGGGGGGGCGAAGCACAACTAGACACTGCTACGATGCCTGCTAACTACACATAAAAATGTAAAAATTGTGAACATTTGACAGAAAGAAACTAAGGCGCATTTTTGTCTCGTTGTACTTTAGTCAGACGGAAACTGGCATTATTATGGTCTTATTATGTTTTAGTCTTCCAAGATACATTTTGAGCTCATTATCGTCTCGTCATCGATATAAAAAATTGTTCGTCGACGTAATATTTTCATTTCGTTAGCAAAAACACTGGTACGCAGAGAAGAACAAGAAACCACTGATCATTGTTTTGGTTCACTCAAACCTCTTATCTCCCACATTCTATGTTGTCTTCCGGTATCATGACAAGCCTCGACCAAGGAGATGAGCGGGATTGTCATTTTTCTGTCGGCTCAATGGTCAGAAAGCAGGAGAGGCGGGGGAAAGTGTTCCCTTACATACAGTGGGGCAAATAAGTATGTAGTCAACCACTAATTGTGCAAGTTCTGATCCAAATCTGCAAGGAGGAATGGGCTAAAATAACAGCAACAGTGTGTGAAAAGCTTGTGAACAGTTACAGAAAACGTTTGGCCTCCGTTATTGCCAACAAAGGGTACATAATAAAGTGTTGAAATGAACTTTTGATATTGACCAAATACTTATTTTCCACCATGATTTCCAAATAAATTCTTTAAAAATCAAACAATGTGATTTTCTGTTTTTTCCCCCCACATTCTGTCACTCATGATTGAGGTTTACCCTTGTTGACAATTACAGGCCTCTCTAATATTTTCAAGTGGGAGAACTTGCACTGTTAGTGGTTGACTAAATACTTATTTGCCCCACTGTATGCTTAAAAAACACCATAATGGCTTTCGTTCGTTTTACAAAACTGATTCAATTTTCATGAAATACGGGACAAAGCACATCCCTGGTAAGCTCAATACTTTTATTTCTGAATACGGGACAATTCTGTTTTTCCAGGGACAGCTGGCAAACCTACTGGCAGACTAAGGAATCAACTTGTACTGCTGTCTTCAGGTGTAACTGTTAGAAGTGTGTGTTGTATACCGTGGAAATCTCCCTAGCAATGCTTTAAAGAGCTGCTAGTCCGGCTGGGCTGTTAGCCTAGCAATTAACGTGCTCTCCTGCCGCGCTGGGTGCGCTGTGCGGCGCGAGTTCGAGTCCTGACCTGGATGAAGGGGACGGATCGCGTTGTGCGACGCGGTTAGAGCAGACTGGTTACACAACAGCCATAAAAGTGCATATAAGCAACACATGCAATCAGTTACAGGGGTGGTGCAGTGATAGGGTGGTATTTTTTCCAATTCATTTTTAAAATTAACACTAGTTTATAGAGGCGTGCGAAATTTCCGATTCTTAGATTATTCGCGATTTGGCCGTGGAAGATTCGAGAACGATTCACAAACATCAAAATTCCGATTATTGAATTATACCAGGTAAAACGGAAGTAAAACACAATCAGCGCGGTCTTTGGGACGCAATGAGGAACGGACCGAGAGTAAATATCATATTCAACTCATGCAGCTAGATAAAAAAAAAAAATCATACCTGACTGCTGCCGACAGCCGCTACAAACAACGCCCGGTTGCTAGTTGCTACAAACATACGGCTACAGTAGATATCATATATATGTAGAACTAGATGCAAAATGACAGACGATAGCGGTGTTAGAACATGTATTATTGAACCGAGATGTGAAATGACACTTTCCGGCGTTAGTAAACAGCCGCCATCTTAAAGCAGTACTAAAGCAGTGACTTCTCTAAAAGGCTGTGTTGTAGCGAACCTAGTTAGCTTTTTATCTAAAATGCTCCTAAATCGGCAGAATCTTGTCTTGAATCTATCTTTAAATGATGAAATAGTTTTAAAACTGACAAAAGTAGACAGAATAGAAATTATGGAATAACGGGAGCAATTTTAACAACTGTAACATTTGATTTTACAACATTAAATTAATTGAATTTAGTTTAAAGTTGCTGATACAGACTGGGGACTGGAGTATTTTATTTACTGTTATTTTTGTATATTTGTTTACTGTTATACGCTAACTTGATACTGAAATAGTAGTTTGGTTTAGCCTGAGAGGATTTGTGAACAATTTTGAAACTAACGTACAAAACATTAAAAAAAAAAAAAAAGAGGGGGTGCATCAATAATCGTTTTATAATCGAATCGGAGCCTTTGAATCGTTATCGAATCGTTAGGTGCCCAAAGATTCCCAGCTGTACTAGTTAATGTACTTACATATCATTGTGTGTATTGTTCAATCGCGACCGTCCCTCCAGTCGAAGTGGATTGGACGTCTTTTGGCGCCAATAGCAGCTAATTCCTCAAGCACCCGATTAAAATAATTTGCTTTTCATCTTGGAAGAATACGAAAAAATTCCGTTTTGTCGTACTTGAGGATTTACAGAGCATTGGTTTCTGCTATCGACCTGCTTTTTGCGCATTGGTGTTTTTGGGTCCCTGCGGAAACTCTTTCATGCCGTCCACTTAACAGCATCCGCCGACCATCCGCTCTGATCAACTCTGATAGGACGACACGCTGACTTATGTGCCCGCTGTGGCCACGCCCCTCAAAAGCGCTTCCTGCGACCGGCCAGATAGTACGCCATACCGCATCTTGTAGGACGTGATTTTAATTGGATAAAAGGCCTCAGAGACAACTGAAAGAAGCACTTCCTGATGACTCAGATAAAATAAAGTTAAATGTGATTTCTTTTTTTTATCAAACAGGAAGAGTGGCACTTCTCGAGTTCTCTGTTGCAACTCTCCAGAGGATATACAGGAAGTGGACAGATGCCCTCAATGACGAGTTCGGATGGCTCTTACTTGATGAGATCTGTTGGTTTGCGTGTTGTTATTCAATGTAGTAACATGTGAGTTAGCCTGTTGGTTAGCACTAGAGTCAGTTTGTCTGTTAGGCAACTGGTTGCTCAGCTTGTCAGGGATTCACTGTTCATTTACTGCCATAGACCCCCGATGGATTTTGAATGGGAGGGCTGAAGCAATCGAACGAGACTAAAGTACAGTAATTTTCGCACTATAAGGCGCCACCCACAGAATTTGACACGAAAACACCATTTGTTCATAGATAAGCCGCTCTGGACTATTAGCCGCAGCTGTCTTCACTGTATTATGGGATATCTACACCAATGATATTAAACAGTAACACTTTATTTGACAGCGGCATTATAGGTCTGTCATAAGACCAAATAAACTACCATGAAGCTTTGAACCAATTGGCTGCAAAGTTTCATTGCTTCAAGAAGCTTCATTTGGCCATCACTGCTCCTTTGGGGGAGACAGTCAACCTCTGCTGCCACCTGCTGTCAACACTGTTGCTGTCCAACATGCCTCCCAGCATGCACTGCAGCACTACAGATGTAAATAACAATCAAAATTCATGTTCTGTGCTAATTATTTATTCAGTTACTGTTCGACTTGTTTCATTAATTGCTAGTTATGGTATTTGGTAACACTTAATTTGACAGTGGCGTCATTAGACAATCATAAATATGACATGACAATGTCATGATCATTAGTGAATGCTTATAACAGACGTCATTTAGTGTTATCCGGCAAATTATCTAACTTTTGAATGGATGTAAAAGATCCGAGCTGGACGTAAATGGAGTTAAAGACATAATTTGCTGATGACACTTAATGCTTTTGACAGATGTCATTGAGTAGTGCCCATGGTAGTGTCATGTCATAATTATGATGGTCTTATGACAGTCTTATGACGCCGCTCTCAAAGTGTCACAAAATTCCATAACTAGCATTTAATGAAACAACTGGAACAGAAACTGAATAATTAAGAAGCACAAACATGAATTCTGATTGTTATTTAAATCTGTAGCACTGCAATGCATGCTAGGAGGCATGTGTTACCTATTAACTCAAATAAATCAACAAATAAGACGCACTGGACTATAAGCCACAGGATTCAAAATGAAGGAAAAAAGCAGCGGCTTGCAGTCCGAAAATTACGGTACACAAAAAGCCAAAAAAAAAAAAAAAAAAATGCAGCTTAAAAAAATCCTAAAATAAAATACAATACACAAAATGTGTTAAAGAATAAAGAGATTCATATTTCGGGGAAAAAAAAAAAAAAAAAAAAATACACCTTTGGGCGGGGTTTAAACTTTTTTTTTTTTAAAATGGAACTTAAGAAAACAAAAAAACTGAAGGAAAAAAAAAAAGGAATTTAAAAAACAAAAAATTTTTTTAAATTTCTTGTGTTTTTCAAACATTTTTTTATATTATAAATTTTATTTTTATTGTCTCATTATGTGCTGAAAAAAGTAGACAAAAAAATAAACATATATATATATATATAAGTATATGGCGGAAAACACAGTCAAGGCTAAAAAAGCAGTTTCTGCTCTTGCACCCCTCTTTAAAATGAACTACTGTATTTTAAGCCGAAAGAACTGTTTTGTTTGATAGAACAAAAAGTTTATATGCTGCCATAGCAGTTTCATGGCGCCTTAAACCCCAAAATTATTTTTAATTTTTTCGTTTTACCCTGGAGACCCCAGTTTACAGACACCTTGCAACAGTTTTTGTTTCAACCCAGCCATAAAAAGAAGGTAATTATATATAATTATAGTTAGTATTCGAAATGTCTATCATTTTTAGTTTAGAATCATTAAATGGCGTCTAATACTTAGTTTAAAAAAAAAAACTTAAAAAAATTATTCCCTCGCATATTTTAAAGTTTTAAACAAATTACATCACAATGAAAAAATGAATGAATGAATGAAATGAAAATGTCTGCAAATAGGTCATGAATATCTACCTCATAACTATAATTTAATTGCATTTTTTTTTTGTTACTGTCGCATTTTTCATTTGTTGCGAACATGTTTGTTACTGAAGACGAAAATGATTAGATTTATTTCTATTTTTAGTTTCACTCTTCAAGTGATGATGTCATAACGAGTCAGCAAATCATTGCGACGTCTTGCATCGTTATTTGGGAGCCAATAACAAAACATTAAAAGAGAAAGTAAAATCTCTACTACACCTTTCTCACACTGTCACATCAGCCACGCGGTGCGTTCAGGTACAGCAAGCAAAACAAGTCCGCCATGTTAGAACCTGATTCGTTACATTATTACAGTACTTCTGAATTGGTGGGGCGCGCCCCCCCAGGGGGGCGCAGAGCGATGCCAGGGGGGGCGCGAGTGACCTCGGGGAACATGCTTTTTTTTTTTTTTTTTTTGCCGTACTAGAATAAAGTGTACTTGCACATCCACTCCGTGGGTGGCAGTGGCGCTCTCATTTTCAAAGTGCGTGCAGTATTTTTGAAGTAAGCAAGAGCACACGGAAGAGACTCATGCAGAGCTGGACTCACGCAGCGACCCACTGTCTTCTTCGGTTCTCACGTGTCCGGCCGAGAAGTGCCGTTTTCGGCTTGGGATCGTCACGACCACCGCCCTCACCTACGGTTCTCCCTCGGCCGCCGAGAATGCGCCTTTTTCGGGCCGTTTGCCTTTGACTTTTAATATAGTGGGAAATGAGGAAAGACCACTGTTTACTGAGTCTAAAAATGATTATAGCGGAGAAGCCAAATCAGTTAAGACGCCACTTAAAGACATTAGACCTCAATCTCATTGATAAGCCGCTTGATTGTTTTTCAGCGAAAATGTGCCGAATATTGCCAATTGTCACCATCGTCCCGCTTTGTCAGTGTTATATCAGTAAACCAGTGAGCACTGTGGTGAATCAGCGAAAATAAAAACTTTCCTTCTGTCCAAAGACTCCCCCCCCCCCCTTCTATTCAGTTTTGTTTTTTTTCGGTCAAATTTTTTGGCATGTTGTCCTGAAGAGTAAATGTTTCTAATCAATTTGAATTTGTTATTATTTACTGATTTTATTACATTTTATTTTTCAGTATCAAATGGTCAAAAATGTACCTTGAGTGTATTTTTACAGTTTGGATGTGACTTTTTTTTTTTTTTTTTTTTTTTAACTTCAGACAAATTGATGCGCGTTACGTCTTTTCTGTTGTTACAAGCAACACAATGTTAAAAAAGTTATACTTTATTATAAGTTGATCTATGTTACTTTTTTTTCTTTAATAGAAAAAAAAGGACACAATGTTAGGCTGAGGCGTACTTATAATAGTAATATAGACGAATGATACTATTTACAGTGGCGGCAGAGAGTTGGGGGGGGGTGCGAAACATTTACGTCTTCCTTGGGGGGGCGTAACAGAAAATAATTGAGAAGCACTGCATTATTACAAGAATTATTATTATTATACTGTATTATTTTTCCATATTTGATTCATAATTGATTTATTTCGCTATGTGTAATTGCCATTTGTAATAGTACCAGCAGTATTTATTAAGGATTTAGTGTAGGTTTTCGGGCTGTGGAACAAATAAATGAAATTATACAGTAATATATTCTTATGGGAAAGTCCTGCTTGACATACGACCATTTTTGGTACATGGGAGGAGAAAACCCACGCAGGCACAGAGAGAACATGCAACTCCACACAGGAAGGCCTTAGCCCAAGATTGAACCCTTGATTTTAGAACTGTTCGACACTCGCCCACCTTGCCGCCATATATTAATGAAAGACTTGAACATGAAGTCTTTCATTGGTGCTACAAAGTCACAGGATGGCAAGATTTAGCTAAAATAATATCCAGGGTTTAGAAAAAGGAGGATGAAATCTGATTTTCGTCAGCAACTTCTCTGTGATTGACGGTGTTCCCCACCGAAAGTAATATGCCGATGGATAACTCCAAGTGTTTTAAAAAACAGAATATTCACCTTAATCCGAATACTGGCTGCATCTACAAGTCTCCACTTACTGACAGATTGACTGAATGGATAACTCGAAGCCACGGAGATTTACTAAGATCCCGACCGTAAGATATGTTGTTGCCTGTCAGAGGTCAGCGCGGCGTTAATAAAGTTGCGCTTTTTATCTACTGGCGCTAACAAAAGACGATTTGTGCGCGGCGTGCCGGCATTCCTGTACCGCCAGCGCCGCACGTCCGACGCTTTTCATATCTCGCATTTCTTTCACACCCTGAGTGACCTTCACTATCATCTGACACTTATCTCCTTACACCAAGGCTGCTGTGTGCACACGCACACACAGACACACTAGCTAACGATACTCGCCTGAGACAGAGGCGAGAACAAGACTTTTGGGAGTGGAGACCAAGACGAGTACGAAGACCCTTTCAGATTCATATCCTGCTATAATTCCCACAGGATTTTACTGTGTCGTAGCCTTCAGACATGGGCGGGGGGTTGTCTCAGGAATTACCCGAGTAGGATACTTTCAGACATCAGCTCTGAGCGGGGAGGTCAGGGGATCGGATTTTATAACTCTGACATTAAGTCACTTTGGCAGCAAAACAAACCACACTTCAGCAGATGAACGCGGAAATAGCAATAGACTTCTGCTGACCGATCGCCGTGGTCTCTTCCTTGGCCCTAAGGTCCAGAAGCAGTTTAATTTGGCTAGCTCGCTAGCTTTCCATGTTGATAATCGCTACGTCCGTTTAATGCAGAGGTGCCCAAGTCTGGTCCTCGAGAGGACCTATCCAGCTTGTTTTTTTTGTCGCTCCCCTTTAAGGGCGCTTTCATATTACACCAAGAGGACCAGGGTCCGGTTGGAGAGCTACCTTGCGACAAAACTTGTAAACTAAAATCAGCAATTTCTGGAGAAATGATGATGGGGCTTTGCTGTGGTAGATACAGATCTATTCGGTCACTTTCTGTTGATTTGGGGACATTTCAGGGACACGTCATGTTGCATGGCTGTCGATGGCATCGACATATTTGGAAGCCAATTGAATTTCATTGGGCTGTAATGGTGTATGGTCAAAAATCACAATCACACAGGCTTTTCTGCCATTGAAAATGAATGGGAAATTTGGACATATATGGCCGTCAATGGCGTGGACGTGCATGGCTGTAAATGGCATCCACTTACTTGAGCACCAGTTTCATGTCAATGGTTTGACGTGGTAAATGGTCCAAAATCACAAGGACCTATGCTTTCCTGCCATTGAAAATGAATGGGAAATTTGGACGCACATGGGTGTCAACGGCATCCCATTAGAAATGGGAGCGTTTGGGGGGAACTGTAGGTTTTTGGAAAATTCTGCATACAACTTCTATGCACCTTACAGTCCTAGGATTTTTTATGTGGAAATTATATGATTTGGTCAAAAATAGCAGGACTAGATACATTTTGAAAACATATTCTGGGAGAATTTTGGGAGTGTCAGTCGAAAAATTTCCTGCGTTGCGCAAAAATTCAGGTCATTTTGATATTGGGACGGTCAAATGGTTTGGGCTGTGCAGTGTGCCGATAAAACGCCCCAAAAAAAGGAATTTTATTATCTAGGTCTTTGCCTTGCAAAGCCCCACCTAATGACTTGCTGAAAAGGTTCAACCGAACCTTCCAGGTAGCATCACGTGAACAAAAGGGGCATTCATTGATAGGACAAATTTAGAAGAGGAAATATGTCCCTGGAGAGAGCGTGGAGCTTCACAGCACCATGCTGGGACGCTCATACTGTATGCACATAATGTAGCATAATAAGCGAAGCAAGGTGCGCGAATGGCGAACCGAGACCCACGATTTTTGAGTGGACTGGAGTTTCTTTGTTTGGTCCGAACTAGAGTTCAGATGCGCGTTCACATTTACAAAACGAAGCAGACTATCTGAGAAAAAGAAATCTGGTCCGTTTTAAAGGGACCAAACAGTGCTAATGCTAAAGCGCCCCAATGCACCTTAATCAAATGATCAGCTCATCAGGAAGCTCTGCAGGAGCCTGATAACGATCATGATTTTTTGATTCAGGTGTGTTAGAGAGAGACATGGAAAACAAACTGGATAGGGGCTCTCGAGGACCGGACATGGGCACCCCTGGTTTAAACGCTTTCATATTGCCGCGAAGAAAGAAGAAATGACGTCAAAAACCCCGGCCTGCGCTGCAGTCCCATGATACTTACGTCATCAGCTTTCATGCTCTGCACAGAACTTATTGGCCGCATTCCCACATGCCGCTGCCCGATTAAGTCCTGAACATTGCACTAGGTCACGACCCGGTGAATGTCCATGTAATCTCTGTGTCAGCCTACCAGGGAAATTGCTTTCAGACATGAGGACTACTCGAATATCGGGAATTCACTGGTGAAGAAATGGTACTCCTACTCTGCTACTTTGGGCGACACTAGTTGTTAAATTTTTCCTCGTTAATGTACATATAAGATTTCACTTTTTTTTTCTTCTTTTGCCAGTGACGCCAACAGCAGCGTTACCAGTTTCACCAATGAGACATGGCGACAATAATCACATGACTCCATTATGCCAATCAGACTCAAGCTTGCCTTTCTTTGATCACGCTGATCTGTGCAATCACGTGTCTTTAAAGCACCGTAAAAAAATGAAGTATTTGACATAAAGGGCTGCCCTCAACATGACTCAAAACCATGGATTTTAACCACTATAAGTTTTTATTTGGCACCGATTAACCACAGATACCCGGAGATATGTGTTAAGATAATTATCGGGTTTATTATACATTTGCTCAAGTTAATCGCTGCTGTATTCCATATATAGTTTGCTTGCTGATTTAATGATGCTTTAGGTCACAATCAACTTCTCTATTAAACTGGTACCAACCAATCCTGTATGCTGAAGAAAGAAGACGCAGCTGCAGACGTTTGATAAATGATTTGCACAAATGTGTTGCTAAGATTTACACACATGTACTAATTACACTTACATGCACACACACATTGACAGACAAGTTCACTGTGTGTCGCCAGCTTCATTCGCCAATCCCTATTAGGGAAAGACACCCATCTGTTGCCAGGGCCAACCCAAAAAAAAAAAAAAAAGGTCACGGGAGGTTTAGGTTCAGAACAATCTTGGAAACTGTATTGTGTAGTCTAGTCTTGCGTTGTATAGTTCCCACTCGTTCTCCTTGCAAGTGTCATAAAAAGTTGAGTGCCTTCCCTCATTTTGTGTAAGATTTATAAATGTCATGCTAAAGATTTGTAATTGAACTTAACATTTTAATGGTCCTTCGGGCCGGATTCAAACATACACAGAGTTCCCAGAGGCTGAGTCGACGTCCAGTCATGTCGGCGCACGGCCTTGCTTTGCGAGGGTACTGGCCTCACCTCCGCATCTAGGGGCCGATCCTTTTAATTTCATAATAGAAGCTATGAAAGAACTATTCACTATTGAACTATTCAAACTAGGAACTATTTTCTCCACTAGAGGGCACTCATGCTCATTGGACAATTTTTTTGTATTTCTTTGGCCTAATGTGGTTATGTGATAGGTTATAGTACAGTATAATAATAACAGTTCATATAGATAACAGGACTTGTGCATTTTTTTTTACTTGTACTTGAGTGCAGTTTTTTGGATGGCTATTTTTACTTGAGTAATATTATTTTGAAGTAACGCTCCTCTTACTTGAGTACAATTTTTGGCTAATGCCAAACCCACCTTCGGATACTAATATCGGTGCAACAGTAATTACTTCCCTAAAAACCAGACATTTCGGCATTCGAGCAACGAAATCACTCGCAGCCACTGGCACAAAAAAAAAAAAATCACCTGAGTTTCCTCGCATCCGTCGAGTCGGCCGGTGGATTTAAGCGGAAATGTCGAAAAAGCGGAGCTGTTTTTTTTTTTTTTTTGCCGATGTATTATTCATGCGGACTAATGCATTGTTTCTGTTTCTTTTTGTTGTCGGGCGGAAAGGTTGGCAGCTCGGCGTCTGCGCTGAAATGAGAAGTTTGAAAGACGCGGCGCTATCTCTCTATTTTGTATTTATACGGCTTATATACGCGCGCGTGTGCGTGTGAGAGCGCTTTGAGAACGGCGCCTTAAATGTTAAATGGGGGTTGAAGCCTGCCTGAACTAATTTGTAGAGCTTTGCACCGTGTTGACATTTAAATGCGATAAGAATAGCAAAGTGTAGCAGCCGACCTATTTTGAAGATGCCTTCCCGACGCGTCGGCATCAGGCGCGGCCTATAATTAATAAAAAAAGACAGGCCTCCCTCGCTGAAGATTTGATTATAATACCGGCTCATAAACAGGCCGAGGAAGAGGAGGAGGAAGAAAAGGGTTGAAGACGAGAGGAGGGATGACGAGGGAGGTGGAGGAGAGGCTGCGCACCTGCTCTTTCAGGCGCATTGTGTTGGCTGGCTGCTGCGCGATCACATTACTCTGATCCTGCCTCGCTCGTTGGAGTGGGGGTCGCGAGGCGGGATCTGCCAAATCAGCATGCAAATAACAGCACATTGTTAACTTAATCAGATGCTGGGGAGGAGGGGGACGGGAAAAAAAGACTTTTCTGGACGCTGATGAGGGGAACGGCGCGGAGAGGGGAAGAAGCCCGGGTGTAAAAGTAGGTTTTACCAAGATTGGATGATAGAACCAATAGTAGAAGTAGTTAAAAAAATAAAAACGAGAAAATACTAGCCCAGCAAACAAGATGGTACTTCCTGATTCACTGATTCATCATATAGTACCGTTGCCTTTACCCGATCGTGACGGGCTGCCGGATCGCGACGGACTGCTACTATGTGCGTGCGCGAACCGACGCCATTTTCTCTTGAGCGATGACGACGGATATAGATATGTACAGTATGTTTTAGATTAAACGATAAAAAACATAAATGTTTCTTTTTTTGGGGTGATACATAGACTTCACTATCAGTTGTCGCAACAGCTCTTACAAACATTGTGCCACGGCTTCCTGTAAGGGACCGGGCCATGCAGAGCGTCATAATATTTCACTAAAGTCAAACACACGCTGCGTTCTAACGCCGGATTTAGGTTGCCTGGCACAGCCAGACTATTCTCCCTGTATTTTTCAAACACTGTGAGAAATAGTCTGGGACCCAGCCCATTAACGGCCTCTCGAGCAAGGTACAAAATCAATCGTCCAATCAGATTCGTTTATTTGCGTGACGTGTTCTTGACGAGTAACGTCACTCTTGCGCGCCGAAAGTCGTGTCTACAACAACACAGATGGCGAACGGGAGCGCCGAGGATATGTTCCAATCCGCAGTAAAACCCGTTTTAAATGACCAAAAACACATCGAAACAAGTCATTGACAAACGTCAAATGGCTTGCGCTAGCCATGTTGAATAAACTTCTCCATTCTCCGCTCACGCTAATTACTTGTCGCTTTAACAACGTCACGTCTGCCCGTCACTGATTGGTCCACTGCGCTGTCTGTTTGCTGTGGCTTGCTCCGCCCTCGGAATTTGATCCGCCGGACGGTCGCCAGACTCAATTGCTGGAACAGCGGTGAGTCTGGTATACCAGGCAAGGATTTAGGTGGAAACAGGACGAAAGTTTAAACGCATACGCGAGTGTCTCGAGAGTGATTTGGTCGAGGATTCAAGGTAATCATTATATGAAATAGCACCATGCATGCACTTTGAAACGTTGTCAAAAAAATGAAATGAATGGAAAAAATTAGCGTGACTTTTGCTGAAATATTTAAGTAAAATGAAAATAACTGCCCGTTTTTTTTTTTTGCTTTTAAACAAGAATCTAGACTGTTTTACGTTCATATCTATAGAAATTTCGGGATTAACGCATTTATTTACAAGAATTTTCAAATTAAAATGCATTTTGTTTTGTGATGGCCGGCATGTTGGATTTTGTATCCATACACAATAGCATACCTTTACATTTGAACTTGAATTATCTAAAGAAATTACGATGGGGCTTTGCTGTGGTAGATACAGATCTATCAGGTCACTTCCTGTTGATTTGGGGACATTTTGCGGACACGTCCTCTTGATGACACCAGATCACTTCCTGTTGATTTGGAGACACATCCTGTTGATATCAGGTAATTTCCTGTCGATTTAGGGACATTTGGGGGACACGTCCTGTTGATATCAGGTTACTTCCTGTTAATTTAGGGACATGTCCTGTTGATATTCATTTGGGGGACACATCGTGTTGATATCAGCTCCCTTCTCGTTAATTTGAGATACTTCGGGGTCACTTCCTGTCGATTTGGGGACATTTCGAGGACACGTCCTGTTATCAGGTCACTTGCTGTTGATTTGTGGACACTTTCAATTGATATCAGGTTACTTCCTGTTAATTTAGGGACATTTGGGGGACATGTCCTGTTGATATTCATTAGGGGGACACATCCTGTTATCAGGTCACTTCCTGTTAATTTGGGGATACTTCGGGGTCACTTCCTCTCGATTTGGGGACATTTCGAGGACACATCCTGCTGATATCAGGTCACTTCCTGTTGATTTGGGGAAACGTCCGATTGATATCAGGTTACTTCCTGTTAATAAAGGGACATTTGGGGGACACGTCCTGTTGATATCTGGTCACTTCTTGTTAATTTGAGGACACTTCGGGGTCACTTCCTGTTGATTTGGGGATATTTCGAGGACACGTCCTGTTAATAACAGGTCATAAAATACCAATCGGCTGTAGTGGTAAATGGTCAAAAATCACAAGAACCTGTTTTCCTGCCATTGAAAATGAATGGGAAATTTGGGCGGACGTGGTAGTCAATGGCATCCCATTAGAAATGAATGGGACAGTTTTGGGCGGAACCATACTTTCCTGTCAAATTCTGTATAAACTTTTATGCCCCTTACCGTCCGGGAATTTTTGATGTGTAAATTATGCGATTTGGTAAAAAATTGTAGGCCGATTAGTATTTTGAAAAATGCTTTAAAAAAAAAAAAAATCATGTTTGCGGGTGTACGGAAGATTTTTGGGGGTCGTTTGAAAAATTCCATGCGTCGCACTAAAATTCCGGTCACTTTGACATCTGACCGGTGACGGTCACCCAAACGATTTGGGCTGTGCGTCGCACCAAAGAAACAACCCCCCCAAAAAAAGGTATTTTTGTCAGGGACGCGGGGCAGGCAGGTGGTGCGGACCCAAATTCAGGGAAACAAAAAAACGCAGCAAGGCAGATGGCAGTGAACTCAAAAAATGTTTTAATAATAACTAACAAAATGATAAAGTACAACCAAAAGGACTAGGGATCAAAAAGGCAATGTTCAAACAAAAACTTACTTTATTGGAGGGTTTAGTACGCGAGGGCTTGGGCAGGACTTCGACTTTGACACGGACAATGACGCAACAAGGGGTGAAAAGAAACTGGGAGCTTATATACACACACAGAGACGAGGGGTAACGCGACAACAAGGAACAGATGGGCGACACAGAAGGATGCAGGGTGGCGATACACTAGGAGCAGGAACAACAGGTGAAATCAATGGGCAATTACATGAACACACTAGGAGGGAACCAACACACAACCTAACAATTTTGCTATTTAGGCCTTTGCAATGCAAAGACTCATATAATGATCAGGTCATTGCTTGATGTCCTTAATGTGAAAGATGTTCCAGATTGTATAATAGAGAACATGTAGAACAGTGTAGAACATGAAAAGTAACATCAGTTACGAATTCAATTACTCTTTGGGAGAAGTCAAATGTAACTGTAACTAACACTGGCTGTGACCCCCCCCCCCTTTCTTGGTGAATGGTGAAACCCGCAATGTCCAATTGTGTTCTACGAATGTTTGCTTCTTCCTTCTATATGTAGCGAATTGTAGATTCATTGATGCCATAATGGTGTGTGATTGCCCTGATTTCAACGTATCGAGAAGTCTCAGTTTTTCGGAAATTGTCATCAACTGTTTCGGTTCTTCAGAAGCACTTGCCGATGGCCGGCGTTGTTTGGGAACTATTTTAACTTTAAACCGGCACTAAATCTGAAATAAGCAATCCATAGTGTACTGTATCAGCGTACTAGAGATGGGAGATGCAGGGAAGCTTGTCAGCCAATCGGCGTACGGACGTCATAGCTGCCAATTACAGGCCTCGATTTTTGATCACGGGGCATCCCGTGTAGGCTCGTTTCTTCCTGAAACTCGTTCTTGATTTGATGTGTTTGGCTTTAGCTTCATTTTAATTTTTACGAATATTTGTTTCCCGATGAATATTTTTGAAACCTCGACCACGAAGCATGAGGTTTCACTGTCATCCAATCTGCGGAAAAAGAATGCATAAATAGGTTTTCCCATGTCTTCCCAAGTTTTTTGACTTCCCGTATTATTTCCGAGGGACAAGAAGATGAGTACAGATGACTAGATTAGAGTCTCTGAGTAGACTTCATCATCATGGCGGTCTTTACGGTCTCGGTGGAAACGCCGGTCGACGCCACGGGGCCACCTCCGTCCTCCATATTCATCACACTCGGTCGACAGTGAGCGCCGGCCCGAGGGCGGAACGCGCTGTGTGTGTTCAAGGAAATATAAAACACATTACGGAGCATTGAGCATAGTCGGGCCCGGAGGTAGGAGACGCGCGGACGGAGCCGCCGCTACAGCTAGTTAGCTCCATTACTAGGGCTGACGTCATAGGGCGGATGGATGGAAGTGTCCCCTGTGGCAGCCTCTTAAAAAAACTGTGCTACACACGCTACTCGACTAGTAAAAACTGGTTGTTTGTGCAGGCAAGACTTTTTTTCAGTCAAAATATTCTGAATAATACTGTATATACAGAAATATTTCAGTTTTAGTCAACTTATTTCTTTATAATGTATAATATTCATTGCAATCTTGAACAGATGACAAATTTTTTTGTACTCGCGTGCTATTTGCCTTCATTTTGTTGAGCCCCTTGATGCCTGAGTTTCTATTTTACTCTTTCAGTGCCATTGTCGATGCAAGACGTCCAATCATCCTTCTGATGTGAATAGCATACCGCACGAATGCTATTATTAGACCGTGACGTCGCCATTGTAACGCGGAAGTGGGTCAACATAGACACGCCCTCGCTTACAATCCATGTTATTTCTGCTTGTTTTCTCCAGTAATCTTTCAAAAAAAGAACATGCCAAGTAAACGCTGCTGCTATGGAACTTGTACAAAGTCTAGACATTACGACATATGAAGGATGTTTTCGCCATACGTTTCCCGAAACCAAAAACCTGTATGTTCCAAACCCTAACCCAATGGTGTCCAAACTATTCCACATAGGGCTGCAGTGGGTGCTGGATTTCATTCCTACAAAACAAGATGACATCTTTTCACCAATCCGTTGTCTCACAAGTGTAATCAGTTGATGGTAGTCAGGTGCTGCTTGTTTTAGCAAAAACTTCATTGGTTAAACTGTCTGTGCTCGATTGGTAGGAACAAAAACCAGGACCCACAGCGGCCCTTGCGGACAGGTTTGGACACCCAGGCCCTACCTAACCTTTTGGCACCGAGGTCAGCATTTTTGGACAGAATTGGAACCCTTAGCTCAGTAAACATCTCGTTCCTACACTATTTCTGGGTATTTACTATTTGGGACAAACGGGAGGTTGACCCGCCTAGCCAAAATTGCTAACGTCATGAATATTAATGAGCAAAAGTGACGTGTTGCTTGTGGTACGCTATTCAAATGAGTTTGCCACTTTTATTAGGGCCCGCTCATCAAGTGGTGCGAGAGCCCTATGGTAATGCAAACGATTAATATTATTATTTTATCAGTTTCATTTTTATTGCAAATGAAAATGAACAATTTGGAGGCCTTCACATGCTCGAAAATCAACCAAACTTTGCAAAATACATTTCGATAATTTTGCGACCTTGTGAAAATTAGTAACAAAATGGCTCAACCTCGCCCCCTTGAGTTTTTTAAAAAGGCCCTTTCCCATTAGTTTTTTTTTTTTTCAATGTAGAGTGATGAAAATTGCGGAGTCGATACATCGTTCAAAACTGCACCCAAAAATCTCTTGGACACATATCCCAAACCCAACAAGAAATTGGGTATTCTGGATTGAATGTGAATTTGTATCGCGTTATCTGAGACACTGGCTCCTTAGTTAGTTGAATCCTCCTAAAAATTGGTGAGACTGTTCATGAGATATATGAGATCTAAAGTTTTCAAAATGGAGCGTTTTCATTCACGGGCTTGACCTGGGCGGGGTCCCAAAGTTGGCCTTTTTTTTTTTTAGGAAACATACAGTACATGACTAATAACTCTCTGGTCCAAGGTTTGGTCTTTTTTCATATCCGTTATGTATGAGAGGTATCCCAGCCTGAACACAACTGCATTGACATTTTACCTATTAGGCCTGCTGGGAACAGGCCTAGTTATTATTATTTTTATGTACTAATGTACTCCCCCAATGCTTTTTGACATATATTTATGAAATGTTAGATGACTTTTTAAAAGTACGAATTGAGACGTAATCATGATCTCCTATTTTAGAATAAGTTTATTTTTCTCAACTTCTCTCACTTGATTTCCAGTCAAGTCGCCTTAGTCATTCCGAGCCAGTCATCTTCCTATTGAGTGGGACACAATAAAAACGGGATAATGGTGACTCTTTGACGTTGGACGTGATCCTGACTTGTTGACGTTGTTTTGTTTGCGCCAGTCTCCTTTCATATTCCCCAAGAGGGCAAAGTTAGACGAGACCGTCACCGGGTTTGCTTTTCTCTCCGTTACTCGTTAACTGCTATTGTCTACGTGTGCACGAAGATAGACTTCATACAAATTTGTATTGGGAGGACTGCCACGATTAACTTATACGGCTGCGATTGACGGCACTAAGCCTCCAATGAACAAATGTTCAGTCAAAACGGATTGGACGTCATCTCACAATCTCACCATTTGAATTGTTTCTAACCGTCTTGTTCATTTTTATCTGCCATTTGTGTTTTATTTCTGTTTCCTAATGGCTGGTTTTTGTTTTAACTATCTTGCTGATTTGAACATTATGTAAAGCACATTGAATGATCTTGTGATCAACGGCAGCCAAAACGTTAAGCAAATGACACACGGGCCACCCTTATTTGAATTTATGGCTTTAATTTTTTTTTTTTTTTTTTTTAAATTTAATACAGTTTTTAATTTGTTGAAATGAAATTTATTTTAGAATTTTTATCAATACTTTTGGCTGACAAAAAGTAAGATTTTGTATGCTTTTCATTACACAATGGTTTATTTACCGTATTGGCCCGAATATAAGACAGTGTTTTTTGCATTGAAATAAGACTGAAAAAGAGGGGGTCGTCTTATATTTGCATTATACCCATTCACGACGCTAGATGGCGCCAGATATCATTGAAGCGATGTTCTGTCATGACAGATCTCAGCTTCCCTCAAGTTTAACCACTTTGCATTATTTTATTGCAATGTTTTTTTCTTATTCAGATTTGTTACAAGACTACAGTTACAGTTAGACTTCACTTTGATGGTTGATGCACTTATTGCAATTTTGTTGTTTTATCACAATAGATTGGTTTACTTACATTTCAAAAACCAGAAGCCATTCATTTACGAATGTGATTGCACTTTAGTTTACATATTTAAATGTTCAGATATTAAGATTTGAATGAGGCAAAATAACATGCTTTTTCTCTCAAATATATTGTTATAATCATTTGTTTCGGATGTACTGTAATTACTTACTGTATACAAATTTTGTGTTCAAAAAGTCTTTTTTTTCAAACTTAACTCAAGAAAAAGAGGGGGTCGTCTTATAATCAGGGCTGTCTTATATTCGGGCCAATACGGTAATTGGCATTATTTATTTCTTTTTTCTTATTACTATTTTTATAATAGATTTTTTTCCTTACCAAATGAATTTTATTGAAAAAAAATGTATATTTGTACTGCCCATTGCAAAATATGTTTTGACAACACTGATACTACAAATGGGGTCCACAAAATATTGTCCCATGGGCCACAATTGGTCCCTGGGCTGCACCCTTGGGCTAAACCAGTGCTTCTCAATTATTTTCTGTTACGCCCCCCCAAGGAAGACGTAAATGTTTCGCGCCCCCCCAACTCTCTGCCGCCACTGTAAATAGTATCATTCGTCTATATTACTATTATAAGTACGCCTCAGCCTAACATTGTGTCCTTTTTTTTCTATTAAAGAAAAAAAGTAACATAGATCAACTTATAATAAAGTATAACTTTTTTAACATTGTGTTGCTTGTAACAGAAAAGACTTAACGCGCATCAATTTGCCTGAAGTTAAAAAAAATAAAAAATAAATAAAAAAGTCACATCCAAACTGTAAAAATACACTCAAGGTACATTTTTGACCATTTGATACTGAAAAATAAAATGTAATAAAATCAGTAAATAATAACAAATTCAAATTGATTAGAAACATTTACTCTTCAGGACAACATGCCAAAAAATTTGACCGAAAAAAAGACAAAACTGAATAGAAGGGGGGAAAAAGGTCTTTGGACAGAAGGAAAGTTTTTATTTTCGCTGATTCACCACAGTGCTCACTGGTTTACTGATATAACACTGACAAAGCAGGACGATTGTGACAATTGGCAATATTCGGCACGTTTTCACTGAAAAACAATCAAGCGGGTTATCAATGAGATTGAGGTCTAATGTCTTTAAGTGGCATCTTAACTGATTTGGCTTCTCCGCTGTAATCATTTTTAGACTCAGTAAACAGTGGTCTTTCCTCATTTCCCACTATATTAAAAGTCAAAGGCAAACGGCCCGAAAAAAGCGCATTCTCGGCGGCCGAGGGAGAACCGTAGGTGAGGGCGGTGGTCGTGACGATCCCAAGCCAAAAACATCACTTCTCGGCCGGACACGTGAGAACCGAAGAAGACAGCGGGTCGCTGCGTGAGTCCAGCTCTGCATGAGTCTCTTCCGTGTGCTCTTGCTTACTTCAAAAATACTGCACGCACTTTGAAAATGAGAGCGCCACTGCCACCCACGGAGTGGATGTGCAAGTACACTTTATTCTAGTACGGCAAAAAAAAAAAAAAAAAAAAAAAAAAAAAAAAACAGTTCCCCGAGGTCACTCGCGCCCCCCCTGGCATCGCTCTGCGCCCCCCTGGGGGGGCGCGCCCCACCATTTGAGAAGTACTGTCCTAAAGGGACATCGACAGAAATAAAATAAATTTAAGCAATCAGTTGCGCACCAGATAGTTAGCAAATTGTTGTAAACATTAGCATTATATAGCATATAAGCAACAATTTGCTAACTTGCATTTCAACAATTGGCTAACTTGGCAAACCAACAGCAAAAATATTTTGATTTCCAAAAAAAAAAAAAAAAAAAAAACACTCTGCCCGGCCTCGAGATACTTGAATTTTACTCGAAGTTCACTCAATGATGCCTATATTACTTTAATACAGTGCTTCTCAATTATTTTCTGTTCCGCCCCCCCAAGGAAGACGTAAATGTTTCGCGCCCCCCCCCAAACTCTCTGCCGCCACTGTAATAGTATAATTTGTCTATAAAATTACCATTATAAATACGCATCTGCCTAACATTGGGTCCTTTTTTCCTAATAAAGAAAAAAAGTAACATAGATCAACTTATAATAAAGTACAACTTTATTAACATTGTTTTGTTTGTAACAGAGAAGACTTGACGCGCATCAGTTTGCCTGAATAAAAAAAAAAGTCCCATCCAAATTAAAAAATACACTCAAGGAACATTTTTTACCATTTGATACAGAAAAATAAAATGTAATAAAATCAGTAAATAATAACAAATTAAAAATGATTAGAAACATTCAATCATGACGACAATATGCCAAAAAAATTGACCGAAAAAACAAAACTGAATAAAAGAAAGAAAAAAAAAAGTGTCCTTGGACAGAAGGACAGTTTCTATTTTTGTACCTCCTTTGCAATGGTGTGGAGTTATCTTGCAATGAGCATGCTAACAATGCTAATGGGTTTACTGATATTACACTGACAAAACAGAACGATTGTTGGAAATATTCGGCCGTTTTCGCTGAAACACAATCAAGCGGCTTATCAATGAGATTGGGGTCTAATGTCTTCAAGTGGCGTCTTAATTGTTTTGGCTTCTGGCTGTCCGCTATAATTATTTTTAGACACAGTAAACAGTGGTCTTTCCTCATTACCCACTGTAGTAAAAGTCTAAACTAAAAGGCAAACGGCACGAAAAAAACGCATTCTCGGCGGCCGAGGTAGAACCGTAGGTGAGGGCGGTCGTCGTGACGATTCCAAGCCGAAAATGGCACTTTTCGGGCGGCGACGTGAGAACCGGACAAGACAGTGGGTCGCTGCGTGAGTTAGTCCGGTCGGAAAACGGCTTTCGAAAACGGCGGCGGAGCACTGCTCTTCATATCTGTTTTCTGTGTGTGCTGAGTGCTCTTCCTTAGTTCATAAATACTGCGCGCACTCTGAAAAGGAGAGCGCCACTGCCACCCACTGAGTGGATGTGCAAGTACACTTTATTCCAGTTCGGCAAAAAAAAAAAAAAAAACAAATTCCCCGAGGTCACATGCGCCCCCCCTGGCATCGCTCTGCGCCCCCCCAGGGGGGCGCGCCCCACTATTTGAGAAGTACTGGGCTAAACAAACATAATGTAAAAATTTATGGGAGAAAAAAAAAAAAAATCATAATTTGTGGATGAAAAGGTCAAGATAAATGTAATAATAATAATAATCAGTGTTATAATAATAATAATGAACGGAACAATTTTACTGTCTTCTAATTTCAAAATTAAGTATCAGGGACCTCTAGCCCTTGAAAATTCCACATAAATAGTCACTGTTTTGGTCAAGTGATGCCCACCTCTTGAATGTCATCATTTATTCCAACTTGGCGTACACTTTGGTACAAATCAAAGCAATTAAAGCTTCTGTCAACTTTTCTTATTTGTACAGTTTTGCGGTTTGAAGACGAGCGCCGATGTAGCGCCAAAACGGAAACAAAAGGCGTACTAATGGCTCATTAGAGGCAAGCCACACGATTTGGGAAAAACAAAGGCACCTTCAGAGGCTTGTCACGGGATGAGCGACAAACCACTTCCGTCAACATTTTGACGTACGGCTTTGAAATGCGCTAATGACACTCCTCTAAACAGACAACATGAAAAAACATGATTTGTATTTTTGGAATATGCCGGAAGAACCTTAACTAGTATTGTAGATATGGCTTCCTTCAGAGGGCCATCCGATAGAAATATTGAACTCATTTGACCGCCATTAACGGCAAAAGTCGTTCGATCTATTTTGACGAAGCAAGGGGCAAATGAAATAATGTTTTGTGAACAACTTGTATTCATTTACTAGTAAAAGTTCATTTTTAAGTGGAGTTTTAATTCATTTTTTGGACATAACTAATAATATTTTTACTTTACATTTTTTTTAAACAACTCATTTATTCTCTAATCAGATTTTGGGCAATTATCTGGTGACATTTTACTCATTTTTTGGACGAATTGTATTAATTTTTGGTAAAAATTTTGATTATTTTGTGAAAAAAAATAATTATATGTCATTTATTTATACAATAATGTGACTAATCAAATGTATTTACTTTAAAGTCATTATTTAGGCATCTTGGACATTTTTAATTCATTTTCTAGTCAATTTTACTCATTTTTAGGGATTTTTTGGCCAAATCTTTTTTTTTTTTCTCTCTCTCTCTTTTTTTGACAACTCACTTTAATTCATTTTTGGGCAATTATCTGGTGACATTTTATTCATTTTTGGACAAATTGAATTCATTTTTGGTCAAAATTTTATTTATTTTGTAAAAAAAACCTTTATACATTAATTTTGCATATCATTTATTAGTTTCAAAATGTGGCTAATCAGATGTATTTGCTTTATAGTCATTATTTACTCGTCTTAGACTATTTTAATTCATTTTCTAGTCAAATATACTCATTTTAAGGGATTTTTAATTCATTTTTTGGCCAAATCTTACTTTTTTTGTTGACAACTCATTTATTTCCTTGTCATATTTTTTTATTCATTTTTGGGCACTTTTCTGGTGACATTTTATTCATTTTTGGACAAAATTTTATTTATTTTGTAAAAAAAAAAAAAAAAACCTTTATACATGATTAATTTTGCATATCATTTATTAGTTTCAAAATGTGGCTAATCAAATGTATTTGCTTTATAGTCATTATTTACTCATCTTAGACAATTTTAATTCATTTTCTAGTCAAATATACTCATTTTAAGGGATTTTTAATTCATTTTTGGCCACACCTTACTTTTTTTTTTTTTTTTTTTGGACAACTCATATATTTCCTAGTCAGATTTTTTAATTCATTTTTAGGCAATTTTCTGGTGACATTTTACTCATTTTATTATTTTTTTGTACAAATTGTATCCATTGTATTTATTATTTATTCACTTAATAATGTGACTAATCAATCTATTTTTTTTTTTAATCTTTTGTTTTACCCATAATTAAAAAAATATATTTTATTTTTAAGAAAACTTTGACATTTGTCAAAGAATAAAACCATGGTGGATTACATATAATATATATATATATATATGGCCTCATTTTTAAAATCTTATTTCATTTTTTTTTTTTTTTTTTTTTTTTACCCATAATCTTTTTAATTATCCTTTAGACTTTTAAGAAAACCTTGGCATTTGTCAAATAATATAACCATGGTCGATAATATTAAAAGAATCAGTCATGGTGGGAAAAAAATATATACATGAATCAACAAATGAGTAAAATTCTATGAGAAAAGTTGTCAAAAAAAGGAGTAAATTCAAAATGAATAAATTTAAAAAAAGAGACAGAAAATAAACCTAAATTATATGAAAAGAAAGTAAAATGTGGCTAGAAAAGGACTCATTTTGAAATATTAGTAAAATTATAATAACGAGAAAAAAAGCATAAGATTGGACTTGAAAATGAATTCTAAAAAACGAAAAACAAAATGTTAACATTGATCTGGAGGAAAAAGTAAGCGAGCCCCGTGGCATCCAGTTCAAATAAATTGGATGTTCCTTATTGTCATTTGCACTAAAATATGATCATTTCACTGCAAACCCTTCCGTTTAAAATGAATTTGCCGTTAATCCCAGCCGGCAGTAAATGTCCAATCAGAACTCATTCAAGGAAGGCCCGAAATCAGGTTCGGACCTGCCGGCGGAACCGCGGACGCTAATAAGAAGCTTAGCGCTCATGTACCTGTCGCTACACAAAATGTGTGTTTGTCTGCACACTTAAAACAAAAGAAAAAGTGGAATATTAAGCCCCTCTTTTAATTACTGCACAGCCTACCTTGCTAAAAATACTTGCCGAGTCCCAAAAGAAATCACACAATACACACACACACACCCACACACAAAGAGCAAATGACCAGAATGTGAACCCGGCACTTGACAGAAAGTGGGCCAAGGCATATGTCCTTCTGCATATTTTGGGATCAGACTAATTCATTTTGATGATAGCACAAAAATGTCATGTTAAAAAAAAAAAAAAGAAATCAGGAAAATGACATGGCAAGGGAAAGAGTGGAAAGAAAGTGGTGGGAAAAAAATGGAAATGTATTTTCATGTGAAGGAATGCAAGTTGGAGAAATTAGAATAATTGTCGGGATTATGACCTCGCCCCCAAAACTTTGATGAGAATGACTTTATATTGTTAACATAAGTTACTGAGTTTTAGAATTGAAGATTTTCAGATGGTGGTGTGTCTTGAAATCGGTGGCCAAAATGTCAAAAAAAAAAAAAAGTGATCAAATGTATACTGTTTCTAAATATGCACTAGAACGCACTCAACTTTTGAAAATGTAGTCCTGTCAACACACACACAGTAGGCTAGTGTATCACAAAAGTGAGTACACCCCTCACATTTCTGCAGATGTTCAAGTAATGACTCTTTAACACAATGAAAAGTAGTCTGTGTGCAGCTTATAAAATAGTTATTTTCCCCTCAAAATAACTCAAAATATAGCCATTAATATCCAAAACCCTGGCAACAAAAGTTATTACACCCCATACAAACTACGTACATCCCTATATGTCCAAATTGAGTACTGCTTGTCATTTCCTAAATATATACAGTGCCCTCCATAATTATTGGCACCCCTGGTTTTTTAGCTTCTAATATATATTTTTTTAAATTCAAATAATAAGGGACCTTAATGGAAAAAAAGAGAAAAATCCGACCTTCAATGCAAGTGCATTTATTCAGTGGGGAAAAAATCCCACATAAAGAAATAATTATTTGACATCAAATAATGTGTGTCACAATTATTAGCACCCCTGGTGTTAATATTTTGTACAACCCCCTTTTGCCAATGAAACAAGGTCTGGGGACTGGGATGGCCATGGGAGGAGCTTGATTTTGTGTCTGGTGCAGGGGTCGCGTTAACCGAATATTTTCCGTCGTTGACCGTTTTCTTAAAACGGTGACGGAAAAAACTGAAGTCCATCCGTCATTTTGACAGGTTGCAATTCACACCCCAGACCACAGGATGGCGAGTGAGCATATTAATAAGCTATTGTCTCTCTTGATGCATGACGTCGCTGGCCTTACTCGGAAAAATGTCCGAACTACCATTCAGGTGTAGCAAACACGGAAACGTTAGGAAGCTTTGGAGAGCATTGTCTAAGGCTACGTTCATTCTACAGGTCTTAATGCACGAATCCAATTTTTTCGTGTTTTTCCGACTCAAGTCAGGCATTAACTTGACGGTCTGAACGGGACAAGTCGCATAGAAGTGGACCATTTCAAACCCGATCTGGGTCATTTTTTTATGTGGTTCAAATCCAATCTGGGCCACATTTTTCCAGACTGTCGCGGCGGTCTGTACCGTCCAGTGTCCCAAATCCGATTTCAGTTGTGCGTTATTAGCGCCTAGCTTGCAATGAACACGGCTTTTGGGGAGAGGCCGGGCTTGACAACAGTCATAAAAAATAAAAATGGGTTGAGCATAAGCATGAGAATGATCGGTTTTCTCTCTGCTCTATGTGAGCTATATTTCAAGATTTCGGTCGGGAGAGGGGTCTGGCTGCAGCCCGTCTTGGAGAGTCAGAGCAAACTGCCCGTATGTGTGTGTGACATGCACGGACAGTGCGTGCATGCTATCAATCCATATAAACTGTGAATATAAGCCTAAACGGGGATTATTTATGTCTGTTATTTGTATCCTCCTTTTGAAAACCAAAATATGATCGCCCTGGAATGACGGATGCTTCTGCGCACCGGCGCGTGTCGGACTGCGAATTAGAGCACATGCGTAATACTTGAATGGTCTCAATGGACAAAGGCAGTCTGAACGGGCACGCCAAAAATACGGATATGACAAAAAAATCGGATTTGTGCATTAAGACCTGTAGTATGAACGTAGCCTAATTGAGCAGGGACAAACAGCTTGGAGTCAGAAGTACGTGCGCTATTCTCAAACCTGAACGCACCCCGAGTCTTGGATGACAAATCAACAGAGCAGAGAGTAGACACAATTGAGTAGTTTCCTCAATTTATTCAGAGTTGAGTAACTAACGCACCACTTTTGACCAACACTGCTATTGAATATGTCATTATTATCATTTTAAAAATTTAAGTGAGGGGTAAAAATAGATTATGACCGGATTTTTATGACCCTGTCAGTCAAAATGACAGACAACGAAAAAGTCTAGCGCAACCTCTGGTCTGGTGAACCATTTCTGTAAAGATTTGGCCATATGTTTAGGGTCATTGTCTTGCTGAAAGACCCAGTGACGACCCATCTTCAGCTTTCGGGCCGAGGGCAACAGATTTGGATTTAAAATGTCCTGGTATTTCAAAGCATTCATGATGCCATGCACCCTAACAAGGTTCCCAGGGCCTTTGGAAGCGAAACAGCCCCACAGCATCACTGACTCACCCCCATACTTCACAGTGGGTATGAGGTGCTTTTCAGCATGCACATCCACTTAGAGTGTTTGTTGCCAAAAAGCTCAATCTTGGTCTCATCTGACCAAAGCACACCAGTTGAAGCCTGGGACCGTGTGTATTTTTGTGTGAGCTGGCTGGGGAAAAAAAAAAAAAACCTCTAATATCCTTTAGCGGAGGAGGCGGTGGCATATTGTATTTGGGTGGTACATTTTTCAATTTAATTAACCTTTGCAGTATAAAAAAACATACAGGAGGACACTTCTCTCTCAGCAGCTTCCTACTCGAGTTTTGCAGGTTAGCAAATTCACACAGTTTAATATTATGCTGATTCTGATGCAGGTCGGACTTTCAGTGGCAAATTTAGTGGTGTGTTCCGCACATCCACAACATTGACGTCTTTTTACATTACTTACAGTGGGTGCTGCTGACCAAAAAAACCCCCAAAAACTTCTAATATCCCTCCTCTTCGAAGGCGGCGGGAAGGTGTCATGTTGTCGACATGTATTTCTGTCAGGGCTGTGAATGTATGTGTGTGTGTGTGGGGGGGGGGGGCGTTTAAGTCATCAGCCAATTAAAGTGCGTTTCAGGGGAAAAAATGGACTGGTAAATTGAGCAAATGAAAAGAGATGTAAATATAAGTCTGAACATAATGAAAATAATTAGTGATGCACGATAATACATTTTTCAACCGATATCGATAACTGATCATTTCCTGGCCCTTCCACCCGATAACCGATAACGTCAAGCCGATAATTCTATTCGAATATGTATGTAAAATGTTAAAGTATACGAAGATCAAACGTTACTGTGCAAAAATGTAATTTAGTGCTATTTTTCCCACATCAAATGTGGACAAGTAGTAAATTCCAACATCTAAACAATGGCAATGACATTGTGTAATGGTAAGCTTTTGGCAACAATTACTTAGAGAGTAAACACCCAAGTTGCACAAAAATGCCTTTAAAAGTAAGCCATTCCTAACACATATCTCATTAATACACTGCAAAAACACCTCCTTAAAACTAGCAGAGTTGGACAAAACTGTTGATTGCGCACATTTGGAGGCTAAATCAAGTATATAATAATCGGATTGCATTATCGGTTGTATTTCGTTTTATCTGGATTATCTGTGTGACGTCATAATTGCCATTATCGGCCGATAATTATCGGTGACCGATATTATCGTGCATCTCTAAAAATAATTCACTCAATGAATGGCTGAATAAGGTTGCTTAAAAGTTGGGAGGGACAATTGGAGCATCGCAAAAACTTGCCATCCCTATGCCAACCTACGCCCCTGATTTGAACACATTCTAATTGGTCCCGTGAAAAAAAAATGGAAATTTTCATGAATTTGTTCAATCTCGCCGAACGCCTCGGACAGGATGTGAAAAGTGGACATGTCCGGGCAAAAGAGAACGTTTGGTCAACTGAACCTACGTCCTTGGTTGCTAGCCAACACAGCTAGCAATGGCTCATACCTGGGAAAACTCACAAGATATTTCCTGCACAATAAAACCAAACACACCCAAGCGGAATAATCCACAAAGTCTGCGAATGCGAATTACAAACACCTGGACGAAAGGAACGAATGGTCCTAATTCCCGTGAATGCTTAAATTGAAATAGATGATTGCGATAAACTCCACTGTACTTGAGCCGGTCTGAAACAATGGCAGAAAATAAATAACTAAGTACAAACATGAGAAGGGCGGGCGAGCGGATTTTGCCGAGTGCGGAAGTCATAATTGTCTTTGGGCTCGACGGCGGCTAAAAATACGCAGACAATAGCGGAGAGATGAGCCTCGGCAGCGCGTGTTTTGTCCTTCAATAGTCTTGTTTTTTCTTTTTGGGTTGTTTTTATCCCGCCTTTGCCGCTCGCGTTCCCGCCCCGCGCCCAATAAACGGATATGTGAATTAAACGCCATTGTTTTAAGCAGATCGCTGGCTAAATTTAGGCTCTTGTTCTCCTCCAGCGCGCCGGAATTTTGTTCATTATGTTTGCACTTGGGCTTTATCCTCCATCTTATTCATGCGTGCGCGTGTGCGTCGCCTTAAGACACGCACACATACGCACGCGTGCGTATAGTTCAGCCATGCAGGGTTTTTTTGCAATTAGAAAAGACACAAAAATAATTATTCCACCGCGCAGTCAAGAGGACATATCCCGGAGTCGATGGTGCATGGATCACGTGTTTAATAAAAAAGGTTAATCAGTTGTTAATCAGAGGATTAATAACTCGCTATTTTTCTTTTTTTTTTCATAAATATTTCATTTTTTTTTTTTTAGGTTGTTGGCTTTTTGGCGGAGGAGGGACGCGGGGCACAATGAGCAATATCCCGACATTAATGTGCGTTAATCACGCTTTGCCGAATACCCAATAAATTCATTCATGTTTATTAATACCAAGCTGGAAGAAAACAATACTCTTGACATTATTCACCCTCTTATTAATAAAGCTCTTATGAGCAGGACCCGAAGAACGCAAAAGTTCATCAACTCATTGCCGGCCATTGACGACGATAGACGTTCAATTCATCGGAGCTGCGAATGCTTGCGTTTCAGTGCTAGTCGTTTTTAGTTATTAAAGGGAACCTCAGACTTGTAGGCTCTAATAAGCCACAATTTTTTTTTTTTACTAAAATATGGTATTAGAAACACATAAAATATTGCCATTGATTTAAAAATTCAGAATATTTAGTACATGTTTTGACCTACGAAGGGCACCATCTTCTATATGGACTGGACTGGGAGAATAGCTGAGCTAGCTAGCTAGTAAGCAAAGCTAGTATGACGACTGCCATGATTTTGTCACATTCTGCTGCTGGGATGGCATGGTACCTGCATCCAATTCCAATTCATCAGCAGTGTTTCTAAACCGATCCTAGGCAGGTTGCCGAGATATTGACTTGCTGCCATTTGACAGTTTGTATTCTCGATCCCTTTGTTGCTTGTCTTGGTTTTTTTACGCGACGAGTCGTCCAACACATGCACACATCAGTACTTACTATTTGTAAAGACGATCGATCGGGTCCGATCACGTCATTTTCGAAGTATCGGAATCGGCAAAAAAATATCGGACATGCCTTTTTTTAATATATATAGATTTTTTAATGAAATCGTTTTCGAATTGTATTTAACGTTACAGACAAAATGTCTTACATTCATCCAGAGTCTTTAGTTTTGGCTTAAAGTAGGGCTATCAAATTTATCGCGTAAACGGCGGTAATTAATTTTTTTTAATTAATCACGTTACAATATTTAATGCAATTAGCGCATGCGCTGCACGACCCACTCACGCATTGTCGCGTTCGATTTATAATGGCGCCGTTTTACCTAAATATAGAGCTAACAGGCAGCGTAAAATGAGTCGAGAGAATTTTGGCAGTCTTTGGAGCCTCTTTTTAATTGGCTAAAGCCTTAAAATCCCTCTCTCAACAATTAGAAATATCTTGGGAAGCAATGTGGGGAAGATCGAGTGGTTGATTTTTTTCTTAACACCCTATGTCACTTCCCAACGCAGAGAAGATATATCAATTGGTGCCACTAAGCACGGTCATGGTTGCACTTCCCGTCATGCATTTGGGCAGAACAGTTAAATGGCTACAGTATCATTTACTGAAAGCTCAACAAATACACTAGATGGCAATATTTAGTCACAATATACAAAGTCACATTTATCCTTTAAGAATTACAAGTCTTTCTATCCGTAGTCAGAGTGAAAAAAAATGTATATCAGTCGTACCTGAGTATAAGTCGCAGACCTGAGCAAACAATGGGGGAAAAAGTGTGACTTATTGTCCAGAATATACTGCAATCAATATTAAAATTAATGAATAATAAATGTCACAGAAAAAAAGGTGAATTTCTTAACATTTAGTTATGAAGTATTTTAAAGTTGAATTCATTTTCTACATTTTCTGCAGTTTTGATCCTTGTTGCAGGCGCAGTTTGAAGTTATTTTTTAGTCCTAAACACACAGACTATGAAAGAATGTCAAAGACTTCACCCCCGCCCCCCCGTTTGACTCAGCCACCCCTGCCGCACTCTTCTTCCATTCCGGGACCCCCAGGTGCCCCCGGGCGCACCCAGTACCCAACTCCACGCTGCGCCTTTCAGCCGGCGACATCCACACAACTAATTGGAGTCGGGCTGCGTGTTTTCACTAAAGGCGCTCTTTAATTACATGGGAGCCGGGAATGAGTATTTTGGGAACGTATGTGTGTGTGTGGCTTCAAACAAATGGAGCGCACCAAAAAGCAATATTTGTTTCGCCGTGATTAATAAACGGGCCGGGCAATTTGTACGTAAAAGAGTGGACGATACAATCCTTAACTCATAGTCTGCCACTGACGGCGCGACACGTCTAATCCAGGCACTCAAACATGGGCATTCACAGCTCGTCGTCCCAGTTCAAATGAATTGGAGGTCTATTGCTATCAACTGCAGACAAAGAAAACAAATACCATTGACAAAACTAGATGTACAATCCCTTTTGACTGCCAAAATCTAGAAAGCATACCTTAATTTTCGGACTGTAAGACACTACTTCCCGGGAAATAACTGGAGTTCAGGTATGTGTGAAAGGGTTTTAAATGACATCAGTTATAAGCATTCATTAATGCTCATGACGGTGTCATGTCATAATGATGACGGTCTCATGACAGTCTTATGACGCCCCTGTCAAATAAAGTGTTACCGGTTAATATCTTTTGGTATAAATATCCAATAATACAGTGAGGACAGATGCGGTTTATCGCCTAGTGTGGCTTATTTATGAAAAGTTGCCGTTTCGTGTCAAATTTGGTGAGTGGCAGCTTATAGTCGGGTGTGCATTATACTCTGAAAATTTCGGTAACTCAAACTTCTAAATTAGCGGATAAAAATATAATAATTGAACATTCAAAATAAAAATAAAAAGAACGAACTAAAAATTGGAACAACCCAAATGAACAAAAGTCAATAAAAATATATGGCTGAGAACACAGACAAGGCTGAAAAAGCAGTTTCTGCTCTTGCCACCATCTTTAAAATATACTGTTGTATTTTAAGCCAAAACAACTGTTGTGTTTGACAGAACAATATGTCTTAATGCTGCCATAGCAGATTCATGGCGCATGAAGCCCTCCAACTATTTATAATTTTTCCGTTTTATTTAATACCCTGGAAACCCCCGTTTACAGACGTCGTGCAACCGCTTTTGTTCCAACTTAGCCATAAAAAGAAGGTACAGTTGGGCAAATAAGTACCACTAATTGTGCATTTTCTCCCACTCGAAAATATTAGAGAGGCCTGAAATTGTCAACATGGGTAAACCTCAACCATGAGAGACTGAATGTGGAAAAAAACCCAGAAAATCACAATGTTTGATTTTTAAATAATGGTGAAAAATAAGTAATAAGTATTTGGTCAATACCAAAAGTTCATCTCAATTCTCTGTTATGTACCCTTTGTTGGCAATAACGGAGGCCAAACGTTTTCTGTAACTCTTCACAAGCTTTTCACACACTGTTGCTGGTATTTTGGCCCATTCCTCCATGCAGATCTCCTCTAGAGCAATGATGTTTTGGGGCTCCCTCCACAGATTTTCTATGGGGTTGAGATCTGGATACTGGCTAGGCCAGTCCAGGACCTTGAAATGCTTCTTACAAAGCCACTCCTTTGTTTCCCCTGGCTGTGTGTTTGGGATCATTGTCATGCTGAAAGACCCAGCCACGTCTCATCTTCAATGCCCTTGCTGATGGAAGGAGATTTTCACTCAAAATCTCTCGATACATGGCCCCATTCATTCTTTCCTTTACACAGATCAGTCGTCCTGGTCCCTTTTCAGAAAAACAGTCCCAAAAGCTCATGTTTCCACCCCCATGCTTCACAGTGGGTATGGTGCAATTCAGTTTTCTTTTCCTCCAAACAAGAGAACCTGTGTTTCTAACAAAAAGTTTTATTTTGGTTTCCTCTGACCATAACACATTCCCCCAGTCCTCTTCTGGATCATCCAAATGCTCTATAGCGAGCCGCAGACGGGCCTGGACGAGTACTTTCTTCAGCAGGGGGATACGTCTGGCAGTGCAGGATTTGAGTCCCTGGCGGCGCATTGTGGTACTGATAGTAGCCTTTGTTACTGTGGTCCCAGCTCTCTGTAGGTCATTCGATAGGTCCCCCCATGTGGTTCTGGGATTTTTGCTCACCGTTCTTGTTATCATTTTGATGCCACGGGGTTAGGAGGGAGTTGAAAGTCTGTGTTGCCCAACAGCAGCCCCAAAACATCACTGCTCTAGAGGAGATCTGCATGGAGGAATGGGCCAAAATACCAGCAACAGTGTGTGAAAAGCTTGTGAAGAGTTACAGAAAACATTTGGCCTCTGTTATTGCCAACAAAGGGTACATAACAAAGTAATGAGATGAACTTTTGGTATAGACAAAATACTTATTTTCCACCATGATTTGCAAATAAATTCTTTAAAAATCAAACAATGTGATTTTCTTTTTTTTTTTTTTTTTTTTTTCTTCTTCACATTCTGTCTCTCATGGTTGAGGTTTACCCATGTTGCCAATTACAGGCCTCTCTAATATTTTCAAGTGGGAGAACTTGCACAATTAGTAGTTGACTAAATACTTATTTGCCCCACTGTATATACAGTATACAGTACAGTGTACGTATATAAACTGTAGATAGACACACACACGCTGTATGGCTCTCGTGGAATCATGTTTTAAAATACAGTGGGGAGAACAAGTATTTGATACACTGCACTGTATGTTGGGTTTTTTGGCTCTCTTGGTCAAAAAAGGTTCCCGAATCCTGCGTTAGGGGATTTTAACAGGTGTGACATTACCACCTATCTTCCTACTTTCGAGCAATATGTCAGCACTCCCAGCAGAACATAGTACCATCTAGAGTGGCACTGTGTTTCCGACTTGGCTTCCGGTTTTCGCAAAATACTAGTCCTTACTGTAAATAAGGAAAATAGTTCACAAATGGACCACTTGGCTCAGGAGGACGGGGACGTCCCAGGACATGCCGGAGAGACCATGTCTATCGTTTGGCTTGGGAATACCTTGGGATCCCCCCTGGAGGAGCTGGTTGAAGTGCCTGGGGAGAGGGAAGTCTGGGCTTCCTTGCTAAAGTTCCTGCCTCCGCGACCCGACCCCGGATTAAGTGGTAGATAATTGATGGATAGATGGACGGAACACTTGGCTCAAGAGGGGCGGGCTAAAGGCTCAGAAACCCCATCAAGTTGGTTAACAAGAATCAGGCGTTTCTTGTTGTGGGTGGAACGCCCGATATCGTGAGGCTAGTGCTACGGTAACATTCTGAATACCTACATAATACACACCAGTAATGTATTTTTAGTTCTTTTTAAAAAAAAAAAGTATTTATATTGTGTAAGATGTGCCTTGATAGGAATGTGTTTTTGAGCCCTGTCGAGGAAGAAATTCTGTCACCATCGGGGACAGACAATAAAGTATTCTATTCTCCAGTTTCCAATAAAATCGATAACAGCCTCCAGTCACGTGTATCACGTCAAAACAACACGCTCTTTTTCAGACACGCTGTTGTAATGTAAACACATCCTTGGACACAAACGCACAAAGGAAACCAGAATCACGAGTGGCGCCGATGACCCTGAGCGATGGCGTCTGAATCGGGCCTGTCCATCATCCCGGGTCGCTTCGCCGAGTGTAAACCCGTATCGCAAATATTTAAAAGGTGACATTTCCTGCATTTGTGCTGGACATCGGGAGCTGAAGAAACTGTACTCTCTGTCCTCCTCTGTGCATCCTCTTTGTCTTAAGCTCCAAATTGTGTTTTTATCGAAGGCCGATATGGATCGCGCCGCAAAATGTCATCCGTCAAGCTGTCGATGAATCCGTCTTTTCATTTAATGATCCGCCGGCCGGACCGAGGCGCCGCGCCGTACACCTTTAACGGGAATCGATGGCGCGCAAATAACACTTGAGGCGTGCTCAGACGCGGACGCCATTTGTCCAAACGTGAATATTTGATGCGTGAGGCTGAACGGAGGCGACCGGCAGGGGTGGGGGGAGGCTTCAAAGACGGGAGACGAGGGACCGGCGTCCGCCGCCTCACTTAAAAACTGATTTCATCATATGATTGAGGGGGAGGGAGGGTGACAGCTCTAAAACACATAACTTTTTACCCGGCGAAAATCAAATATTAAAAATGACAGGCCTTCTAAGTGCGGCGAGCGAGCGCGGGTCACGCGGGGAGGGGCGGCGGCGGCGGCCTGTCAGCTACTATCTGTCAGGGCCAATTAGAAACAATCAGGGACCAGTGAAAGGGAAGGTGATTGTTATTAAGCGGCGCGGCCCGGCGAGCGGCCGCCCAGATGTGGCCGTGCATATCAAAGAACAGGAAGCCGAGGCTTTAATTCAGGAAGCTAGCCGGCGAGGAGAAGAAGGTCCAGAGGAGAGGAAAGCTGCGTGCCTTTGTAGAATGGCGGAAAGACACTTCGCTAGAAAATGCCATTTCTGGAGAAATTGCATGGCTTCGGCTCCATTCCGCTCTATTCCATTCATTTTCTGTCCTTGTTAACTCATTGGCTTCCTTGAACGAACGTTCATTCGCCCCTCACCAATTCAAGTGGATTGGACGTTTAGCACCGTCAGTGGTAGCCAATGAGCAAAGGTGGACTGGCATACGGGGATAGCGAGGACTTTCGGTGTCAGGAGAAATAAGCATGGTTTGATGTCACCACAATTCCGCTAACTCCGATCATACATGTTTTACATGTACACGGTGAAGTCAGCATACATCCCGCCTAATGCAATCTTCTGATATAATTGAACAAGCATGACCAAGCATGGAGTTGTTTTTCACAAAAACTGCCGATAGTTAGTTTTGCCTCAGATAAACATGACTTTTAACTGCTTACCAGCAAGGCTCATGACCTATTTTGCAAGGAAGAGTTAATCACAAACACACCTCGTCATTTGTATAAAAGGAAGGCTGAGTCATCTGTTCAGCGTGCATTTCTCTACACGGCTTGTACTGTAGCTAAGCGCACCAAGAAATGTCTGAAATTAAAACTGCGCACTATTGATCTCTTGCCTCCAGTCTTTATTTAGCAATCCAGTCTAGCCGTCTCACCTGAATTGAAAACGAACACGCGGAGGACCTGAAAGACTGCCTCCAACAACAGGAAAAATAAGTATTGGTTAATAAATAAGTAGGAATTGGGCTAGGTTAGTACCGCAGGTCTGAATGCACAAATCTGATTTTTCATGTTTTTCAGACTCAGGTGAGGCATTAACTTGACAGTCTGAACGGGACAAGTTGCATAAAAGTGGACCATTTCAAATCTGATTCAGGTCACTTCCGTACGTGGTTAAAATCCGGCACTGTAAATCCACAATTTTGGATAAGTTCTGGAACAAGGTTAGTAAATATTGGTAGTAGACCTGTCTGACTACTCCCATACTCAAAACTATGCATTTTTATAATGTACCAATATTTAGAAAATTTGAATTTGAAGTCCTAGATGTGTACTTTGATCAGGTTTCAGTTCTCTTATGGTTTACCCATGTTATACGTTATTGTATCAATGACCTGTTTGCGTGAAAATTACTGCATGCTTTAAAATCACTACACTGTTGTAATTATTTTAGGCTAATTAAGGGCTTGGGCTGTTGTTTACTATATGATTTTTGGCCAAAACAACATCAAATGCATTTTTGTTTTCATCATCAGTTCAGGTACAGGTATGGCTGGATGGCATTTAACACCGTCCATGAAGTGGGCCTGTCTTTCAATGACTCCCGGCCCCCCCCCCCCCCCCCCCCCACACACACACACACATTCTGCCCTGCCAATGAATAGTGAGGATAATTTTTTTTTTTTTTTTAATTAAAAAAAAAAAAGGGGGGGGGGGGCGATTTATCAAATAAATAGACATTGAATTATTATAATTTTTATTTAAAATATTCATTTTAACTTTTAAGTAATTTTCTACATTTTAATGTTTTTTTTTTTTTTTAATTTGAGGTTTTTACCAAATGAATTTTGTGAATGTAAGACTTAAATTTTTAGGTAATTAAGCTATTTTTGGGAGATATTTAAAAAAAAAAAAAAAAAAAAAAAAAGAGGAATTTGAAACTTTTATTGAATTATCTTTTGTTAGAAAAAAAAGGACATTTTTTTTTCTTCTATGTTAATTTAGGATTTTTAGGTCATTAAAGATTAGTTAAAGAAATTTTCAAAAATGTCTAAAATAAGTGAAATGGGGGAATTTATTCATTAAATTATTCCTTTTATTAGGGCTGTTAAACGATTAAAACTTTTAATCGAGTTCATTACAGCTTAAAAATTATCGTAATTAATCGCAATTCAAAACATCTATAAAACCTGCCATATATTTCTTTAAATTATTGTTGGAATAGAAAAGACACAAGACGGATATATATATTCAACATAAAGTACTGTATTTGTTTATTATAACAATAAATCAACAAGATGGCATTAACATTAACATTCTGTTAAAGCGATCCATGGATAGAAAGACTTGTAGTTCTTAAAAGATAAATGTTAGTACAAGTTAAAGACATTCTATATTAAAACCCCTCTTAATGTTTTCGTTTGAATGAAATTTGTATAATTTTCAATCAAAAAATGATCTAGTAGCTCGCCATTGTTGATGTCAACCCATAAAATAAGTCGCACCAAAGCGCCAGCAGAGGGAGACAAAAAACACAACTAACAAGTGGACATGACACTGCTGTCATTTTAATCTGTTTGAGCGGGGCATGTGTGTTAATTGTGTCAAATATTTTAATGTGATTAATTAAAAAAAATAAATTAACGCCCGTTAACGCAATAATTTTGACAGCCCTAATATATATATATGTATATATTAGGGCTGTCAAACGATTAAAATTTTTAATCGAGTTAATTACAGCTTAAAAATTAATTGGTCGTAATTAATCGCAATTAATCGCAATTCAAACCATCTATAAAATATGCCATATTTTTCTGTAAATTATATATATATATTCTGTAAAATAAATTGTTGGAATGGAAAGAGAAGACACAAGATGGATGTATACATTCAACATACGGTACATAAGGACTGTAGTGGGCATTTCACTCTACTGTCATTTAAATCTGTCCATGCTGTCCTCACTCCGAAGCGTCTACTTCTTCCAAAGCTAGACGGCTAGTGAACGACGCCTTAATAATCAGACTTCTTCCTTTTTCATCTGATTTATTAATAAAATGGCCTCAAACCATTGTCCTCTTTAGACCGTCGTAAAACTACAAAAAAAAGTACACAAGCATTGCTTTAGCAAACAACGTTAGCTTAGCACGCTATACAGGTTCACTAAACATAAACAAAAAGTGTCTCATACAAAAAATATAACATTTCGCTTACTAACATAATATGTACATTCTTTACAACAACCATACTTACGGACAAATCTTGTCCAAGGATCATATAAGCACAACATTACAACGTAGGCATCAGCCCGAGACGTCGTACAGCCGTATTGAACTGGCAAGAAAACAATAAACCATGTCGCAAAGCGACCACAAGAGTTCGCTGTTAGACAGCACAAAAAGCCTTGCTGTAAAACTTACCAAAAGGCAGAATACTGTCTGAGCGGGATATGTGCGTTAATTGCGTCAAATATTTTAACGTGATTAATTAAAAAAAATAATTACCGCCCGTTAACGCGATAATTTTGACAGCCCTAGTATATATATATATATATATATATATATATATATATATATATTAAAAATGTTTAATTTTCAATTTTTTTTTTTTTAAATTTAGTTTTTGCCCCTAACTTTTAGTCAATCAAAGGATTTTTATTTTAAATTTAGCAACAAAATTGAAAAGCGAAGACTCTATTAAGGCTCCTTTTTATATATTTTAATATTTTCTATGACACTAACTTTTTTTTTTTAATGATTTAATATGTATTTTATGTTGTTAATTTAGGATTTTCAAAGTTTTAATTAATGGAACATTTTTTGGAGGGGTGTATTTGTAAAATTATAAGTGAATTCGTTCATGAATTCCTTTTAAGTGAACTTATTTCTAACCTAAAAAAAATTCATTTTTAATGTATTTCTTTGTATTTAATTTTTTTTTTTTTTAATGTTTTATCATTTTTGTTCATTGAGGATTTTTCCATGTACAGCTGTATTTTCCAAATTTTGTCAGTCCAAATGGATTAGATGTCTCGTGCTGTCAAAGGAAGCCAGCGAGTTGAATTGGCGGCCTACAAATGGTTAACACATGATAAGATCCAAAGGTCCTAAATTGCACCGGCGCTGCCCCACTGGGCCGGTGTCAGTGTCGCCTTTCTAACCGTGCGGCTGTTGATTGCGGTGCGCACATCCTGACCGACGTGCGTATTAGGTAGACGCGGACGTTATATTAATAGTAAACGCATAAAGATCAAGTGACATCATCCATTATTCACGCGGGGTGTTTGTACGTCTGGACCGCATTTGTCTTGTCGTGTTACCAAGCACTTCAGGTAGCCGTTGTGTAGCGTTAACCCAACTAGTATTGCGCCGATAACATTTTTTGGCTCCCGATACCTGGCCAAGTCCGAGTCGAGTTGCGAGTCATCAAATTTGCGACTCGAGTCCAATTGTCTGTGCGACACTGCCAACGGTGTAAAATTGGCACAGGCTGGTGTTCTGCAGTCAAGTAGGGTCGAAGTAAGTGACAGGGCCGTCGAGGTGGATGATGATCACCGTGTCGGCGTCGAGGCGCGAAAGGGAGGGGGCGCTATTTGAAGTCTTCCATATGCTAATGTCGACACTTGACGGATGGGGAGCGACAGGAGGCCGCCGACTCAAAGTCACTTTGGCCTCCGCCGGGAAAAATACAACTTGACGACGTCTACGCGTGTCTCTTTTTTTTTTTTAACGTTACTTTTAATCGTAGCGTGATGTTGAAAGACTCCGGGTAGGCGGGAAGTCAAACGCTTCCACTTAAGAGGAGAAGAAGACGCCGCTTGTTAAGAGTGTTTCTTTTTCAAATGGTGCGTGCGGCACGCGGGGGGCTTTGATTCCTCGCCCGCTTTGTAGCGAGCGCGGGAAGACGCAGCCGAACGTCCAACAGGTGGGAAGGGAAGCGTCGAACGCGCTTTTCTCTCCCGCCTTCCTCGTCCACGTCGCGGTGTTAAACGCGGCGTCCCCGGGGTGAAAAGAGTCCGCTAAAGTGAGGACACGAAGCACCGTGTTGAATTTAACGAGGGCGTACGCGCGCCGCGACGTCAAGCCGAAGCTAAAGATCATTTTTGTCAAAGCGAGCATCGCCGGCGCCGCGGGCGAGTGTCGACATTTGAAAACGGCCCGGAGGCCCGCTGACGAGTAAATGAACCCGCGACAGCCGGCAGTCGAGTGGGATTAAACGCCTTTAACGCGCGCGTTCGCGAGTTGCTGTGCTGCTTCACCCGGGCGGGATGTCAACGCTTTTCCGTCCAGCTCGTCGAAAGAAAACATCAAGTACTAAATGGAAATAGAATATTCAAATACAGGGTATACTGTACAGTGAGGAGCAGAAGTATTTGCAACATGGGTAAACCTCAACCATGAGAGACAGAATGTTGGAAAAACAGAAAATCACATTGTTTGATTTTTAGAGAATTTATTTCTAAATTAGAGTGGAAAATAAGTATTTGGTCACCTAGAAACAAGCAAGATTTCTGGCTGTCAAAGAGGTCTAACTTCTTCTAACGAGGCTCCACACAAGAACACAGGACAGCGGTTGAGTCAACTTTAATTCATTTTAACTGGCAGCAAGTGTGATTTAGTTATTGCCACCACCTGTGAGCCACAGGTAAGTCACAGGAGTTGCTAATTACACAAATTAGACACATGATTTTTCAAAGGGTGCCAAAACTTTTGTCCAGCCCATTTTTGGAGTTTTGTGTAAAATGATAATGATTCATTTTTTGCCCATTCTCTTTGTGTTTTTTCAATGCAAGCAAAATGAATGAGGATATTACTACCAAAGCATTTGTAATTGCAATCATTTTATGGGAGAAATTGAACATTATCTGGCAGAATTGCAGGGGTGCCAATACTTTTGGCCAGCAGTGTATGGAAACAGGGATTTTGGCCCATTCCTCCACGCAAATTTTCTCTAGATCCGTCTGGTTTCGAGCTGTTGTTGAGAAACACAAAGTTTCAGCTACATACAAAGATTTTCTATTGAATTGAGGTCTGAAGACTGGATAGGCCACTCCAGAACCTTGATATGCTTTCTACGCAGTCACTCCTTGGTCAGCTTGGCTGTGTTTGGATCGTTGCTATGTTGGAAGATCCAGCCACGACTCTCTGACTGAGGGAAGGAGGTTGCGGCTCAAAACCTGACAATACATTTCGCCATTCATCCTCTGCTTTATACAGTACTGTTGTCCTGTCCCCTTTGCTGAAAAGCATGAAGTTTCTACCGCCATTCTTCACAGTGGGGATGGTGTTCTTGGGATTGTACTCATCCTTCTTTTTCCTCCACACACGACGAGTAAAGTTTGCACCAAAATGTTCTACTTTGGTCTTATGACTTTCTCCCATGACCCCTCTTGCTTCATTCAGATAGTCCATGGCAAACTACTGAGCAATGCATGATTTTAAACCATTGCATTGAGTGACAGTAGCCTTTGAAACTGTGCATCCAGCTCTCTTCAAATCATTGGCCACCTCCTGCTATGTAGTTCTACGCTGAGCCCTCACTTTTCTCATCATGAGTGATGCCCAACGAGGAGAGATTTTACATGGAGCCCCGGTCCGAAGTAGATTATCAGTCATGTTTAGCCTTTTCCATTTTCTAACAATTACTACAACTGTTGATTTATTCTCACCAAACTGCTTTCCAATTGTCCCATTGCCTCTTACAGCTTTGTAAATTTGTCTTTCGAAAGTTCTCTGGTCTTTTCCATGGTAGGAGTTGGGTTAAGACTGACTGTGGGGTGCGCAGGTGACAATTATTAGCGCAAACGGGACTTGGGTGGGTGGTTACTCATGGGGTAAAGGGAGACTGACAACTCATTGAGTGTTGTAATTATTGCTGATTCTCAGTACATTGCAAATAAATTATTTTTTAAAAAATCATACAAAGTAAATTCTGGATTTTTAAAGATTATGTCTATGAGTGGAAATGCATCTATGATTGAAACTTCAGACCTCTACCTCTTTTCTGAGTGGGTGAACTTGCAAAATCACAAGGGGTGCAAATACTTCTGCTCCTCACTGTACATGCAGTATACATTTTATAATGTTACCTGTGAGACCATACCAACAAATGAACAGAAAAGAAAAATATACAAATCAAATAATCTTAGTAAAATGGGTCATAAACATAACGTAAAAATTGAGTTAAAAAAAGATATATATTAACAAGACTAATTAAACAGAGTAAATTTGAAATTAGTTAAAGAAAATTGAAAATAATAATAATAGTATTGATGCAAATAAAAATAAGTCTGTTTTGTTTATATATATATATATATACATATATATACAGTATATATACATATATATATATATACATATATATACATATATATACAGTATATATACATATATATATATATACATATATATATATATATATATATATATATATTAGGGCTGCAGTTATCGAATATTTTAGTAATCGAGTAATCGACTGAAAATTCTATCGATTAATCGAGTAATCGGATAAAATAAATATATTTTTAGGTAAAGAGCAATTATAGATATACATGAGAAAACAAGACATTTGATCATTTTCAGTCAATCAATGTCTTTATTTTTGATGTATATTGTTGAAAACAGCCAACAATTGCATCTCAGATGTAACTAGAATTTTAAAAAATGACTAATTCATTGCTTTCACTCAAAAAACCTTTAGATCTTATTTTTTAAAAAAGTATATACATATATAAACACACCTAAAAATGCCTTAACGCTTGATAACACACATCACTTAAAAGTTGAATTTCTATTTGTGTCAAGCCATTTTTAAGTTCTAGTTAAGTTTTAAGTTAGTCTAAACTGTAAGTCCTGATAGGATTTTGAGTTTTTGCACTGTTCAAAATAAATGTATGATACAGGCTGTATTGGAGCACATTAGGGACTAGTGCTACTTGGTGTTTTATCCAGCAATGACTACTGAGCTAAAATTGATAGTTAGCATGAGTTTTTATTTGACACCCTCATCACTCCACAACGCTATGTTATGTTAAAGCCTGTATGTAAGACACGTTAGCCACGCATCAAAAGTGGTCTTAATTAATTGAAACCTAGCCCTCCGCAGGGCTAACGTAAGGTGCGCTAGTAGTGACAGTAACGTTAATCTTATATATTAGCGCTTAGCGCTCTTTATTAGCACTTAGCGCTCTACTGCTTTAAGATGGCGGCTGTTTGCTAACGCTGCCCAGACGCGGCCTAGTCTGTCATTGTGCATCTAGTTCAACATACATGTGATCTCTATGAGACTCATTGGACGCTACCTGCAACTAACGTAGCATGTAGGCTAGTATTTAGCAACGTCGGTAGCGGTTGTCGGCTGCAGTAAGTTTTTTTTTTTTTGCTTCTTCCTCTTCGCACGTGACATCAGCGCGTTGTCCCGCATTAAAAGTAGTCCGAGCAAAACTTGATGCTTAGAGTTGTCAAAATAAACGATTACTCGAGGTGAATAAAATTACTCGGATCAGTAAACTCGAGTTACTCGAGTTGCTCGAGTATTCGTTTCAGCTCTAATATATATATGACAAAATTAGTAAATAAAAAATTGGAATGATGATGTTAGAGCAATTAACTAAAGGTTGCATCATGTAAAAATAAGACCTTAAATTAAGATGCAAATAAAATGATTAAAATCAGTAATGATTATTACCAAAATTCTAAATGAAATTCACGGATTTATGATTGGAGTTAAAGTATTAAAGAAACAAAATAATAATATTATAGTCATAATGACTTAAAAATTGTAAGTAAAATATAAAAAAAGAAAGAAAAAGAAATTCCCCCCAAAATCCCAAAACAAAATGTATGTATGTATAAAATGTGAAAAATAGAGAATTAAATTAAAATATATTATGAAAAAAAATAATTGAAACGCAAAATGTCTGCTGCAGCAGCGTTTAAAATGACTATACTTATTGATGATGACAATATATGTAATGCGCTCATGTTTGTTTTTTAGTTACCACGGAAATAAAAAGAGCCTTGACGGACACAAGTCCCTCCTCCCCCTCACAAAAGCAGAGCGATTTCCCATCGTCCGTGATCACGTGACTCGCCACAGCTACAAGGTGAGGCTGGGCGCCCGTAAAAACCTCAGCACGTGTCAACGTCTATTTTACGATGATTTTATTTTTTATTTTTTTTCCTTTCCTCCGTCTCCTCTGCACTATGAATAAATTGCGGCTGTCCGGACATGAAAATGTCAAATACCTAAAATACACCTAGGCTAAATAGCATATTAATTTTTAATGCCTGCTCATCCTATGCTGCTATTCTCATATCAGGCCTGTCTGCCAACAGCTGTTGCGGCCGCAACCCGCCCCGGAATTTATCATCCGTCTCGTTCGAGGGGGGACGGCGCGGGGCGGTGGCATTGTTCCTCGTGTCGGAAACGAGGGAGGGCCACTCTGCATTTTTTTAACAACATAAAAACGGAAAAATTGATAAATGACGTCATTCGAGCAAAACTACAAAGAAGAACTAACCTAACATTGGCTGCTAGTCCTTTCACTTCAATTGGATTGGACGTCTACAGCCATCAATACTAGCTGTAAATCCAGGTCTTAACAAAAAATCAATCAGGACACGGCAGCTAATGCCGAATGCTACATATAAATGGTGCACCATGTAGGATTGAAGGCCAAAAATGGTGGTATGAAAAAGTATCTGAACCTTTTGGAATTCCTCACATTTCTGCAAAAATTCACCATCAAACGTGATCTGATCTTTGTCAAAATCACCCAGATGTAACAACAGTGTCTGCTTTAACTAAAACCACCCCAAAATTTATAGGTTTTCCTATTTTAATGAGGATAGCATGCAAACAATGACAGAAGGGGGAAAATAAGTAAGTGAACCCTCTGCCTAAGGAGACTTAAAGAGCAATTTAAACCAATTTTACTAAACAATTTAAGTCAGGTGTGTGCCCAATCACTAATGAGTGGTTTAAAGCTTCACTGCCCATGATAAAACACACACCTGGTAAGAATTGTCTTGATGAGAAGCACTGTCTAATGTACATCATGGCTTGGTCAAAAGAGCTGTCTGAAGACCTTAGATTAAGGATTGTTGATTTGGATAAAACCAGCTCTAAATGTCTGGATGTTCATCAATTGACAGTCAGAGCAGTTGTCTTGAAATAGAGAGAGTTAGGCACTGTCGCTTCTCTCCCAAGGAGTGGCCGTTTGCCACCACCGGATGACGCCAAGAGCTCAGCACAGAATACTCAGAGAGGTAAAAAAGAACCCTATAGTATCTGCTAAAGACTTACAGAAATCACTGGCACAGTCCAATATCTCTGTGCACATATCAACTATATGTAAAACTATGGCCAAGAATGATCTGTGTGATTTTGACAAATATCAGATCACATTTGATGGTGATTTTATGTAGAAATGTGAGAAATTCCAAAATGTTCAGATACCGTTTCATACCACTGTATATTGAAATATTAACTAGCACGAAATGCTCTCCCCCTACCGGTTGCCTGAATACCGCTTCACATCAGAGAAGCTGCAGGAAAAGAACTTTAAGTGGCAAGAGTGTTTCCAAACGGGAAAGTCTCCGCTTAACCATTGAGAACTGTTTTAAAAGTATTTCTGAAAAACATGTCTCTTTGAAATCTATTGAAACATTATGGCCATTTCGTGAATAATTGAAGTTCAAATCTCACATTGTGCACCGTTAAAATTCTTTAAATGAGTTTATCACTCATAGATGTCAAATCCATTTGAAGTGGTAGGATGGTAGCGAATAAAGGTTCACTCACGTTAAATTGATTGGATTTCCAGCGTTGTCAATAACAGCCAATTGCAAATTCACAGGCCTTAACAAAAAATCAATCAGGAAATGGCAGCTGAACCAGAATGCTATTCTTAACAGCAGGGCCGAAAACCAAAAGTGGTTTTTGCCATGAGGCATTTTTTTTTTGCCATGTGGAATTTTTTTTTTGCCATGTGGCATTTTTTTTTTTTTGCCATGTGGCAAAAATGTTTTGCCATGTGGCATTTTTTTGCCAAGTGTCAAAAATGTTTTGCCATGTGGCTAAAATTTTTTGCCATGTGGCAATTTTTTTTGCCATGTGGCAAAACGGATTTTGCTATGTGGCATTTTTTTTTGGTATGTGGCAAAATGTATTTTGATTTGTGGGTGGGTATATGGCATTTTTTGGGGTATATGGCTGTTTTGCAGGCCATACAAGTCCATGCCATTGGCGTCTATGCACGTCCAAATTTTATTTTCATTTTAAATGGCAGAAAAACATGTGTGGCTGTGATTTTTGACCATACATTTTACATTAGAGCTTATTGACCTTCAACTGGCACCCAAGTAAGGCTCTGCCATTGTGTCTACGCACGTCCAAATTTTATTTTCATTTTAAATGGCAAAAAAAATGCCACATGGAAAAAAACACTTTTGGTCCTCGCTGTCTCTTTCTTAAAACTCTTTAAATGACATCATCACTAGGAGACGTCCAATCCTTTTAATCATTCGCTGCCATCCCTCCCACTTGATTGGACAAATGTTGCCGTCGACGGCACGGAAACATGATCATTCCATCTCCCGCAATGGCAGCCAATGGGTTACATAGCAACATGTTGTCAAGTATGATTTTTGTCTAGATTCCTCTCACCTTTGCCTGGCCGCGCCTTTGATATACGAGCGCCATTCAATTAGACTAATGCCAAACATAAATTGCTCAACACCCCTCCCGCCCGTTGGTGACATTGACGGCGGAGGTAGTGACATTGGCGCACGGCGGAATGCCACCCCAGTGTGTTTTTAGGCGGCATGTGGCGCGTGATTATGGTAGATTATCACAATCCAGATTGTTACAAGTTAAGTGTGTACGTGTGTGCGCTTAAAGACACAACGCCTTTGGGGATAAGTCGAACTGGCGAGTGAGTGATGAACAGTTGGCGGGTGTGTGCGCGCGGGTGTGTGATGTTATTTATCGTCACACGGCGATATCATTTAGTAACAGGCTGAAAGGAAAGCCTAGCAAGTCTCAGTGTTCTTTGAGTCATTTTGTACTTTATGACACTCTCCATTTTGGGTTTTTAAAGCAAGAGCAATATCAAATTCTATTTCATAATGAGAAATCTAAGGTAATGTAAGATAATTCTGGTATTCCAATTCAGGTATTGCAGCAGCACAAACATAACTGTCAGAAGTGTAAAGTTGAAGGAGATAGTACCTTTTCTCATAGGCGCCGTCTAACTATTTGCATTATTTTAACACACTTAATATAATCAATCAGGGAATAGTATTGTGTCTCTCGCAATCAGTTCACGCGGACAGTCCAGAACAAATGGCGGGACGCCCAGTCCCAACACAAGGAACACCGGAGAACGCCCGATATCCAACTGATAACACGTCTGACAAGACTCCAAGAGCCCCTTTGACGCTGAGGTGGCAAAATCCACAACCCTCGTTGCCCTGACAACAGTAACTCCCGAATCTTCCTATCCAATCCACAAACAGACAATAATCCTAAACAGCCCAAACTGCGATAGAAGATTATCCTAAACACACCCTTCTTCCTGCCCACGGCCCACCCCGCGAGAGCCTTCAAAAGACTAAAGGTTTAACTAAGCGTTGCCATTTTTTCTCGGGAACCTTTTATTGACTTGTGGTAATGTGACCTTGCCTCCTCGCCTGAGTCTGTTTCTGTTTCGCCTTGCCGTTTGATCGCTGTTGACCTGAATAAATTGTTAACTTGTGCTTCAAAGCCTTCTTCCAGCTTTCAAAATGGAGTCAGGACAAGGAGTTACGACTAAGGTGAACGCGCAGAGTTTGGCCTTTTGGTCGGGCTCTCGCCAGCCCGGGTCGTTGGATCTACACCAGCGCGGGTCCGGAGGTTCGGCTAGCGTGGTTCCGGCAATCTGGCTAAAAGGTCAGATTCCTTCGATCTAGAGTTGTCCGATATTATCGACCGATAAAACCATTTAAAATATAATCATATCATATCGATTTTGTGCCAGTATGTATGCTGGGTTATAAGTTAATGTACAGAACTGCAGACTTTGTGCACAGGCTGATCACAGCAGCTGTGCGTAGAGTGACCTCTCGGTGTCTCCAAGCTAAGACGCTTGGGATTTGTTAACTGAGGGAAAGACATTAACCACTCGTGGCACACAAAGAAAACGAACAATCAATTAAAAATAATCAACTCAACGCTAGGAATGTGCCAGTTACTGGTTTCAAGGTTTACCGTGGTATGAAAACGTCACGGTTTCAAAACCACAAAAACTTTTCCGTCATACCATAGTACGGTATTAGTGCCGCCATTTTTTTACGTCATAAAAATGCAGCAAAAATGTAATCAGTTCTCCCGGATAGTCCAGAACAAATGGCGGGACGCTATGTCCCAACACAGGGAACACCGGAGAACGCCCGATATCCAACTGATAACACATCTGACAAGACTCCAAGAGCCCCTTTGACACTGAGGTGGCAAAATCCACAACCTTCATTGTAACCTTCAATAGTAACTCCCGAATCCTTATGTCCAATCCACAAACGGACAATAATCCTAAACAGCCCAAATTGCAATAGAACCCTTCTTCCTGCCCACAGCCCACCCCGCGAGAGCCTTCAAAAGACTGAAGGTTTAACTAAGCATTGCCATTTTTTTCAGGAACCTTTTGTTGACTTGTGGTATGGTGACCTTGCCTCCTCGCCTAAGTCTGTTTCTGTTTCGCCTTGCCGTTTGATCGCTGTCGACCTGAATAAACTGTCAACTTATGCTTCAAAGCCTTCTTCCAGCGTTCAAAATGGAGTTTAAGGTGAACGAGCAGAGTTCGGCCTTTTGGCCGGGCTCTCGCCGGCCCGGGTCGTTGGATCTACACCAGCGCGGGTCGGGCGGTTCGGCTGGCGTGGATCCGGCAATCTGGCTAAAAGGTCAGATTCTTTCAGGGTTTAGTCTATAAGTTCTATTTCAGTTATTTATTTTAGATATTATATTCATGTTGATGTTCCAATTTTCAAATATGTTGTAAAAAATAAAAATATCCTGTTCAATGGAATTTTTTTTTTTTGCAACCCATACATTTCAAAATAACACGTTTTAGAGCTATAAGTGCAATACTGTGATACCGCGAAACAGTGGTATTTTTGCATAAGGGTATATTAACATGACATCAAAGTCTCATACCGGCACATACCTACTCATCACGTTTAACTACTTTGCCACCAGATAGAAATAGTCACTAAGAAAAGTAGTCAAACACATCATTGTAATTAAAAATCTTTGCAAAGGCCCATCAAAATGCATCTTGGGAATTATCATTGCATTGGAATATCCTATTATATCCTATCCTTTTATTTACAGTGCCCTCCATAATTATTGGCACCCCTGAAAAAGATGTGTTTTTTAGCTTTTTTTTAAACAGAAACAGCCCCACAGCATCACTGACCCACCTTTATACTTCACAGTGGGTATGAGGTGCTTTTCAGCATGCGCATCTTTCGTGGCACGCCGGACCCACTCAGAGTGTTTGTTGCCAAAAAGCTCAATCTTGGTCTCATCTGACCAGAGCACACGGTCCCAGTTGAAGCCGCAATACCGCTTGGCGAACTCCAGACTTTTGCGTTTATGATTGTGAGTGAGGAAAGGTTTTCTCTGTGCATGCCTCCCAGACAGCTTGTTGGTGTGTAGACAGCACCTCATACCCACTGTGAAGTATGTGGGTCAGTAATGCTGTGGGGCTGTTTCGCTTCCAAAGGCCCTGGGAACCTTGTTAGGGTGCATGGCATCATGAATGCTTTGAAATACCAGGACATTTTAAATCAAAACCTGTTCCCCTCTGCCCGAAAGCTGAAGATGGGTCGTCACTGGGTCTTTCAGCAAGACAATGACTCTAAACATATGGCCAAATCTACACAGAAATGGTTCACCAGACACAAAATTAAGCTCCTCCAATGGCCATCTCAGTCCCCATACCTTGTTTTGTTGCCAAAAGGGGGTTGTACAAAGGATTAACACCAGGGGCGCTAATAATTGTGACACACATTATTTGATGTCAAATACTTTTTTCTTTATGTGGGATTTTTTTCCCCACTGAATGAATGCACTTGTATTTTTCTTTTTTTTTCCCATTAAGGTCCCATATTATTTGAATTAAAAAATATATTAAAAGCTAAAAAACATATTTTTCAGGGGTGCCAATAATTATGGAGGGCACTGTATATGGGACCTTATTTTGGCACTTTTTCTATAACCAGTTGAAGTTTATTTGGAAAACCTTGAAGTTGTTGCATTTATCATTCTAAAAGCATCCAGTGGGGCATTACAATACAATTAGCCATAATTTGTTAAGTCCACGACCGCATATATCGGTATCGGTTTGATGTCGGATTTTTGGCGCTGGACAACATTGGGATATCAGTTATGGGTTACAAAGTCATTATCACACAACTTTAGGATTCAATATAATAAAAAAAACTATGAGTAAACTTGGGCGAAAGGTTGACTACGCCCTAAACCGGGTGCACACACACATAGACAACCATTCACACTGCTACTGAGTGGGAATCGACCTCGCCGAAGTCAGGCGACAGTACCACTATACTGTTAGCAAAGTCAGCGAAATGAGAAATGTTCACTTCAAATTCAAGCGCATTACCTTAGCACACCAACAGCATACTGGAGTGAACGTCGGTGTTGGATCGAGCCGGCTGTGGCTGGCACTGCTGGCGGGAACGCCACCTGAAGGGAGAACAAAGGCCACCATTAAGTGGAAGAAAGCCATACTGTAGTGGGAACACAGAGAGTTCTCGGGAATGTTTGCAATTCCTGTAAAAATGTAGGGACAATCTCATTTTGTCGTTTCGGTTTTTTAACCACTAGCGTTCATGAACAAAACTAGGCAATATATGTTCAGCATATTACTACCCACTTCTGAGCATCACCTAATAGAAAATTGGAAGATTAGTTCTATTACAAACATTTTTATTTATATCTAAATTCCATATCGGGCTAAAAATTGGACACACGGCAGTCCCAACGCCGACAAACTTTGTAGCGGTCATCGAATTTCAGGGCGAAAGAATGACATTTAGCGTATTTCTTAGTGCTGTCAAATGTCAACGGGGGTCAAATTAGACCCCAACGGTATAGATGAAATCAAAGCGCGCGCGCACGGAGGCACGTTTTGGAAATCCATCCCATCCTGGCGGACAAAAGCGGGGCCACCGCGTTGGAGCTAAATACCGCTCGCCACTCGGGGATCTTTCATTTTCACGCGATCGATACCGGTTTATATTTATCGGCGCGCTCGCGCCAGCTGCCACCTCTGACAAGCCTCACTTCATCCCCACGCTTATCTTCATCATCATCGTCATCCGTGCTTCCTCCTCCATTCTCCAAAGGATACGGATCGTTTTCAGTTTTTGTTTAACCTTTTAACGGATGCTTATTTAACCACCGGCTGCCATTGATGGCGCTAGACGTCCAATCCATTTTGACTGGGCGGGGCGAATGAGTGTTCGTTGGGCAAAACAAAGAAAACAGCAGAAAAATGGCAGAACTGTGGATAAAAATGGCAAAACTGTGGGAAAAAAAACGCAAAAAAAAAAACAGGGGTCAGGCGGGGCTACATAAAAAAAAAAACAATAAGCCAAAATCACCAAAAATCTAGAAGATTTGAGTAACTATGGAAAACTGGGTTTATAAGGCACTCCGTGGCTGACATTGACGTCGCCAGATGTCAAAATTAGTGAGACTGTTCATGAGACATATAGGACCTAAAGTTATCAAAATTGTGAGTTTTAATTCACGAGCCTGACCTGGGTGGGGTGCTGAATTCCGCCTTGTTCTTTTGGCAACACGCCAAATTCAGTAAATGACTAATAACTCCTTTGTGCAAGTTTGTCTTTTTTCATATCCGGCATTTATGAGAGGTACCCCAGCCTGAAAGCAACGGCATTGAAATATTTGAACTCAAACCTGCATCAGGGGAGCCTCAAGACATGTGTTCAGGTGCCTGATGAAAAATATTGAGGTTTCGTCAAAGCACAGGGGTCCAAACAGGACAGTGAAAATGACCGTTGCCATTTTGTCTCACCACAAATTTTGAACAGTCATAACTTCGTAGATGCTTGATTAGAATCGTACCCTGAAGGGTCTTGTAGGGGTCATTTGCATCAACCCTACAGCACCAACTAGTGGCAACAGAAGTCACTCATTTTACTTATCCATGTCCAGTTCTTTTCAGGTTGGTCAGTGTCGTTACAAGACCTTTTTTAATTCTACATTTTAAGGCCCATGTCCACATGTCTCTGTCGGTTGCCATGACAACCCTTTATACGCCATGAAAATGCATTATATCTCTTCAGGGACTTAGGCAGCTTATACAGCCACAAACTTTGGCACACTTGCTGAAATTGGCCCAATTAGAAGATTCTTTTTGGTTTCAAATAAGGGCGTGCCTTCAAGGAATCTGACCTTTTAGCCAGATTGCCGGAACCACGCCCGCCGGCCCGGGACGCTGGAGCTGCGCCAGAACCCGACAACCTGGCCAAAAGACCAAAACTCTGCGTGTTCACCTTAGTCTTAACCCCTTGTACTGCTTCCATTTTGAAAGCTGGAAAAAGGCTTCGAAGCACAAGTTGACAATTTATTCAGATCGACAGTGATCTTAAAGCACAGAGCGACCCAGGTGAGGATTCAGGGTCACCATATCACGAGTCAACTAAAGGTTCCCGAGGAAAATGAAGACCATTAGTCAAACATTCAGCCTTTTTGAAGGCCCTCGCCGGGCGGGCTGTGGGCAGGAAGAAGGGTGTGTTTGGGCGTTGTTTAGGATTATTGTCTGTTTGTGGATTGGACAGGAGGATTCGGGATTTACTGTTGTCGGGGCAATGAGGGTTGTGGATTTTGCCACCTCAGCGTCAAAGAGCTCTTGGAGTCTTATCAGTCATGTCATCAGTTGGATTTTGGGTGTTCTTCTGTGTTCCTTGTGTATGGACAGGCCATCCCGCCATTTATTCTGGACTGCCCGGGAGAACTAATTGCGAGAGTAGGTGGTGCAGACGTGGGCTTGTCAGCGTCAATCTTGCTCAGTCGGTTGCATGACGCACAGGTTGGGCTTCCGTGATAAGAAGGTGTCATGTGTCTGTAATGCCCTATATACTGCTTGTTTTACTTAAACTATGGTATAAGTTCTATTTATTCTATATTGGGTGTGTTAGAGTAATACAAAGAGTCAAACAGTAAATACGAGAAACGATACTACTCCCTGATTGATTATGTTAAGTGTGTTAGAATAATGCAAACAGTTAGACGGTGCCTACGAAAAATGGTACTATCTCCTTCAGGCTGCACAGTGCCCCGCTTTTTTGTAGTACCCTCTTCAATAGTGTTTTTTTTTCCACCTAGGTGTGTGAGCGTATTTCTCATCTCAGGATATACAAAAAAAACATCTCAGCCATGTCCACAATACAAAAGAGGTTCAACACAAAACAGGTGCATTTCCAGCACAGGTTAGTTTCTCATGAGATGATGAGAGAGGGCCGATCTGCCATCACCCTGAGCTGCGTGCCGTCCGAGTTGCGCCAAACTTCGAGGGCCTGTTCAGTCCTAATTGTAGGCCTAATTTGTTTTTATTTATCATGGTACATCTTGGTATCATGGTACAACAGGCACTTCAGTATCCCAACCATTTGATTGCCTGTAAATAGCTATATAACCTGTAAGCGTTTGCCTTGATACCTTGTTACAATTCTTTATATTTTCAATATCGTCTTCTGCATTTTGTAAACCCTTTTGCCTCAATCTGGAGAACGTTGCGCTGGTTTTGCGGCAAACTAAATCACTTCAAACACTCCGGTGTATATACTGTATGTCCGCCCGCAAGGGCTTTGCCATTAGAGCAGTGGTTCTTAACCTGGGGCTTGAATGAACCCCAGGGGTTCGGTGAGTAAGTCTAAGCAAAATTAAAAGAAATTTGAACGGAAATTCGGCTACAGTAAACATTAGCTTCTTAGCTTAGCAACATCAGTTTTAAAATTTAAAAACATTGCTTCATTATTTAACTCCGAAGAGTTGGGTGAATTCACATGTGAAACCTGTGTGGTCCGGTACCTTTAGCTAGGTTAAGAAACACTGCGTTAGAGTGTCAAAGCTTGTTTGATTAGCAATCGTAACGAAAGGCCGAGTTATCCTACTGCGGCAGACCTGTGCCGTCAAGGCAGACCCGATTTACGACACTCCGCCGTAGCCTTTTGTGTTCCTTCACAATTTTCTGGAGAAGAAAGCACAGGTTTAGTGTCAAAAGAGTTGTTTTGATGTTTAATTTTCAACTAGACAGTTCACACTTTTGATACATCATCACTGATTAAGAGTGCCACGGTACTTTTGATGGTAAACACTAACGTTATCATAGGCTTACAACGCAGTTTGGGAAGTTCCATAGCTCCCAGAAATCTGCTATGGTTTCCCACTGGCTTATTGTAGGACACGGCAAAAAATAAAAAATAAATCGGGGTGGAGGTCTGTCCACAGTTCTTTGCAGACTTCGGATGAAACGCTGGACACAGTGCTTGACACCAGTTTGAAGCTAGCTGCCACAGCTTGCTGGTTTCCACCCGAGGCTAGAAGTCTCTGTGTGGCATCAAAAGTCGGACAGACCGCCTCCGAAACAGTCTGCACCTCAACATTTGTATGATCAACATTTGTTGTTAAATGTTGATGAGCTGAAGATCCACATTCAAGCGTTTATCCCCGTTGGCATTTTAGCATAGCTGTGTAACCGGAAGAAAACTAAAAGTCGTCAAGAGTCCCCCAAAACCCGACAAACACAACGCCACAACCCTCTAGTGGCTTGGAGGTGAATTGCAGAGCAACGCTGCAGAACTATCGAATGTTCATTGACGCCGTCGTCGCTTTGCCGTCACCGCACCGCAGTAGCATAACTCAGGCCTAACGGGGGGCGGAGCTTTTGCAAAAGGTCAATTGAAAGTAACCAAAAATCTCTACAAATGGCATTTTCTAGTTTAAGATTTGATTTATTAATAGCTTCTTGTCGTTTTTCACGTGATGTAAAACACTTTGAATGACCTCGTGTTGAATCGTGCTCCGCAAATACATTTGCCTTGCCAGGACACGTTTGCCGAGGAGTCCCCGCGACCGCCAACGCTACCGTCCTCTCTCCTGTCGCTAAACGTCTTCGAAATAAGCCAAACATGTGAGCGTGGGAGGCGTTTAGGGGTTAAAACGACTGTCTGTCTAATCATCTGCACAACAATATTTGCTGTGAGGCATTCTAAATAGATTATCGCTGGTCCATCTGTGTCATCATTGATTTATAAGGCATTAAGCTGCTCGGGGAAGAGAGCCGATCCTCGTCGACGGCCGCCGTCGGCTCCGCTCGCCTCCTCTTTGACGCGGGGAGGAAGTGGAAATAGGACGGGAAAAAGGGAATCCAAAAATGTTCGGCATCTCTTTTTGTTTGGCGATACAAAAGAGGCTGTGAGGGGGGGGAGGAAGTACAGGAGGAGGAAACGCACGCACACACAGGAAGAGAAGAAGAAGAAGAAAAAAAAAAAACAAGGGCCATGATTAACATATGAATGCTATATGCAAATGGTGGGGAGAGAGCAGATGTTGGTGCATTTAATTGACCTATATGTGAATTGGATCCAAACCTTTCAGCGCTCTTTCTGGGGCCCGCCGAGTGCAGTTTGGACGCTTTGGCGCCAGCGCGCCACTGCTGCCGCCGGCGGCAGTTAAAAACACACGGCAAACCAGCAAAAAAAAAAAAAGTGCGGCTGAAACCGGGTGCTGTGTGTGTCAATAAATTGGCAAAGTCATGAAAAATTCTCATAGGATTAGTGACAGAAAAGATCAATATGTAAAAGAATGGCCTCAAAATAAGGCAATATCTTAATGAAATTCTACTTTTAAGGGATGATATTGTATTTTTAGTCAGATGAGATCCCCCACCCCCGCCCCCTGAAACGAGACACATATATTTTTAGTTTTTTTTGTACTACCGTAGACTTCATAATGATATTGACGGGCCAGATTCGACCTTCACTGCACCACGCCTTCATGTAGGGGTTCATGCCACAATCCGCTTCAGTTATTCGCACTCGGTCGCAGCGACACATGCAGCGATCCAACGCCGGATTTATGTTAAAAAGTACGAAAGCCGTACTGCATTCAAACAGGAAAGATTGTCTCAGGAGTGATTTGTTCGAGGATTCAAGCTAATTATTATATTTTCCATTTTTTCACAAGAATTTTCAACCTAAAAAGCTCTTTGTTGTAAGGCTGCCGCCACATTGCCTAACAGACTAGCATCATTCTTCGACATATTTACATTAGGGTTGTTCCGATCATCTTTTTTGCTCCCGATCCGATCCCGATCGTTTTAGTTTGAGTATCTGCTGATCCCGATATTTCCCAATCTGATTGCTTTTTTTTTCAACCCCTCCTCTCTCTGAAGCCCCTGATGGAGGAGGGGTTGAGGAGTATGGCGTCATAGATGAGGCGGCGTCACACTACAGGGTTGACGTGATATCATGGCGCCTCTGCCACTAGCGTGGGTTGATTTTTTTTCCGTGTGTGAAACAAACGACGCTCTCGCCATCTGCAAAACATGCACTGCAGATGTTCCACGAGGCGGAAAGAAAGCGTCCTCATTCAAGACCACTAACCCGATCAGCCATTTAAAACTGCATCACAAAGATTTTTGGAACGGATACGAGGCTGCTGCTAGCGCAGATGCTAAAGCTAAACATATATAAACTAAGCTAAACTACGGGTCTTGTGACTTTTAATAGAATTATCGGCTTGACATTATCGGTCATCGGTTGGAACGAGGAGGAAATCATCGGTATCGGTTGAAAAATGCATTATCGTGCATCACTAATTGTTTGCATTAGTCTAACACATTCATCATAGTAAAGCACTTAACCATAGTTTAAAGAAACAAGCTCCATGCCCTTTGACACAGTAAAGTGGACTAGTTTATCAGCCCTCGCCTGATAGTCAAAGAAACAGCGTCATCAGTGCTCCGAAGGGGTCAGGACGCTCCTGCCCTACCAACAACTTGATAGTGTGGGCGCCCAGGACGTCAAGACCTGCGTCAGTCGCCGTGGCAACCACGTCCCAGCCACGAAGGATGACGCACGGACCTAACCGCCCAAAACCTGCCACATAGGGATGATCCCAAGACAACACCCAGCCACACCCTTGGCCCGGCCTACTCCACCGCAGCTTTCAAAAAGAACTGAACACTTAGATAACAATGGCCGCTGCTGGGGAACATTTTGATGTAGCTTTGTTTTGCCTACCCTGGATCCAGCAGGGTCCCGCCGTCGTCTGTTTTTGCCTTGTTTTTTGACCTTTGGCGACGAATAAATTGTCAACCTGTTTTCGGTGAGCCTTCTTCAAACTTTTGGAACATGGAGTCAGTACAAAGGATTAACACGGGAGTGAACGCGTGGAATCTTGGCCGCCACCGGTTGGCCTACGGGAGCGGTGCCAGCGGAACTGTATTGCCTTCGGCTTGCGCTGTTTCCGTGGCGTGGCGGGGGGATTTCAGGATTTATTCACAAGAATTTCCACTGGAAAAGCTCTGTTTACACATGGCGGGAACCACATCGACTAACAGACTAGCATCGTACTTCGACATATCTACGTAAAAAAAAAATGCTAACTGCATGGTTTGTTTTGCTTTTAACCAAGAATTGAGAGTTTTATGTCGATATCTATAAAGAATTCAGGGATTTAAGCATTTATTCACAAGAATTGTCACTGGAAACGCTCTGTTTGCATATAGCGGCCGCCACATTGACTAACAGACTAGCATCGTACTTAGGCATATTTATGTCAAATAAATGCTAACTGCATGTTTTTTGCTTTTAACAAGGAATCGAGCCTGTTTTGCGTCCATATCTATAAAGAATTCAGGGATTTAAGCATTTATTCACAAGAATCTTTACTGGAAACGCTCTTTTCATATGGCGGCAACCACATCGACAAGCAGACTAGTATCGTACTTCGACACATTCACAGTACAACTTTTTTTTTTTTTTTTTGCAGCATATACGAATAACAAAAACGGAAAACATTCCAACAAATGCTAAAACCTTTTCAAGTAAATTTTTGAGAGACAGCGAGAACCAAAATTGGTATTTTCCATGTGGCAAAATGGATTTTGCCATTGGCATTTTTTTTACCATGTGGCAAAATGGATTTTGACGTTTTTTGTTTTTGTTTTTTTTTTTGCCATGTGGCATTTATTTTGGCATGTGTCTGAATGGATTTTGCCATGTGGCATTTTTTTGCCATGTGGAAAAATGGATTTTGCCATGTGGCATTCTTTTGCCATGTGGAAAAATGGATTTTGACATGTGGCATTTTTTCTTTGCCATGTGGCAAAATGGATTTTGCTATGTAGCATTTTTTTTGCCATGTGGCATTTTTTGGGGGCATGTGGCAAGGTTGATTTTGCCATGTGGCATTTTTTTGGCATGTGGCAAAATAGTTTTTCCCATGTGTAATTTTTTCTTCACCATGTACCATTTTTTTGCCATGTGGCAAAATGGATTTTGTCATGTGGCTTTTTTATTTATTTTTATCCATGTGGCATTTTTTTTTACCATGTGGCATTTTTTTGGGCACCTGGCAAAATGGATTTTGCCATGTAGCATTTTTTTTTTTTACCATGGGGCAAAATGTATTTTTACATGTGGCTTTAAATTTTTTTTTTTTTGCCATGTGGCATTTTTTTGCCCTGTGGCAAAATGGATTTTGACATGTGGCTTTTTTATTTATTTTTATCCATGTGGCATTTTTTTTACCATGGGGCAAAATGGATTTTGACATGTGGCTTTTTTTTCTACCAAGGGTCTAAATCAGACATGTCCAAAGTCCGGCCCGGGGGCCAAATGCGGCCCGTGGTCAAATTTCATCCGGCCCCCAGCCTCTGTCATAAAATCAATAACATCTGGCCCGCACACAGACTTAATAAATTGGTCAGCAGTACTGCCACCAGCATATGAAGTAGCTTACACACTAAATTCTGCTCCTCATTTACCCACTAAAAGGCAGCAGCACTCTAAGCAACATTACCCCGTGTGTATCTTTACTCCCAATTTTCTAAAATGGCGACAATAAACAAAAAAAGTTGACTCCGAAAGGCCGACGCTTCAAGGATAGGTGGAAATTGGACTATTTCTTCACTAGAATACGCAACAAACTGTGTCTGCCTCATTTGCAAAGAGACAGTCGCTGTTTTTAAAGAGTTCAATGTGAGGCGATATTACCAAACAAGACACGCTGATATGTATGACAAGATTTCAGGGAGGATACGCAGCGAGACATTTAAGCAACTTGAAGATAGTTTAATTTCACAGCAGCAGGGATATTTCGCATGAGCCCGAGAGTTGAAAGAGAACGCCACAAGGCTAGTTGCAAGATTGTTGAAATTATTAATTTAAAAAAATAATGAAGCAAATGTGACACATAGAAAGGCTTGCTAAAATTTGCTTACATTGTTCTACGTAAAGGTCATCGGCCCCCCACATTTTTAACACACCAAATCTGGCCCCCTTTCCAAAAAGTTTGGACACCCCTGGTCTAAATGGATTTTTCCATGTGGCATTTTTAAAAAAATTTTTTGCCATGTGGCATTTTTTTTCTTCGCCATGTACCATTTTTTTTGCCATGTGGCAAAATGGATTTTGACATGTGGCTTATTTATTTATTTATTTATTTTGCCATGTGGCTTTTTTTTTTTACCATGGGGCAAAATGTATTTTAACATGTGGCTTTTTTAAAATTTTTATTTATTTTTATTTTTTTGCCATGTGGCATTTTTTTTTTTTTTTTGTTTTACCATGGGGCAAAATGTATTTTTACATGTGGCTTTTTTAAAAAAAAATTTGCCATGTGGCATTTTTTTGCCAAGTGGCAAAATGGATTTTGACATATGGCTTTTTTATTTATTTATTTATTTATTTTGCCATGTGGCTTTTTTTTACCATGGGGCAAAATGTATTTCAACATGTGGCTTTTTTAAATTTTTTATTTATTTTTTTTTGCCATGTGGCATTTTTTTTTTTTTTTTACCATGGGGCAAAATGTATTTTTACATGTGGCTTTTTAAAAAATTTTTTTGCCATGTGGCATTTTTTTGCCAAGTGGCAAAATGGATTTTGACATGTGGCTTTTTTATTTATTTTTTGCCATTTAGCATTTGTTTTGCCATGTGGCATTTTTTGGGGCATGTGGCAAAATGGATTTTGCCATGTGGCATTTTTTTTTACTATGGGGCAAAATGGATTTTGACATGTGGCTTTTTTTTCTACCAAGGGTCTAAATTGATTTTTCCATGTGGCATTTTTTTTTTTTTTTACCATGTGGGATTTTTTTTTTTTTTTTTTGCCACATGGCAAATACTGTACCTCTTTTCGTTCTCGGCCCTGCTGCAATTTTTGGTTGGACAACGCTTTTGTGAAAATTCATTTTCTTGTCAAATTTATTCATTTTTATTTTGGAATATTTTTCATTCATTTTCTAATCAAATTTTTACTAATTTTGTCATGGGGACAAACTGAATGATTTTCAAGCTAATTTTTGGGGGAAATGCAAATGTTACAACTACAGCAATTTTTCTCAATAGTAAGAACTAAACGTGACTGTAAAGGAAGCAAGCGAGTGAAGGTGACACCACTGCTCGGGCGCTTGAGCCATTAAAAACACAGACGTTATTTTCACATCTCTTCTTCCTCCTCATCTTCCTTGCCTCCTTTACCGTGCACCCCCACACGCACGCACGCACGCACACACACACACACACACACACACACACACACACACACACCCTTTCTTGGCAATGTCATTAAATCATATTAAATTGCCTTTTGTCCGGGGGGCAAGGACCACCCGATATATGATAATACTATAAGGCCGCTCAGCTGAGACCGTCCGACCGTCATCACCGTCAGGCGGCGAGGCGCATGCGGCAGCGGCGGCTCTCTCGCTAACAAGTGTGACACACACTAATAGAAACATAGCTCATAAATTACAAGCCTTCATGCCGGCTGCCGGCCGGGCTGACATTTTGTGCGCGCTGAAAACTATTTCTCAATTCTGTCAAGTCAGAAAGGGTTCGTCATTACAAAAAGAAGTGAAAATGCTGGGATAAAACTGACAAGAAAAAGGGGGTAAATTAAAAAAATGAGTGAAAAACACTCAGAATGAAAACATTAAATGATTAAAGATGTGAGGAATTTGCCAGAAAATGACACTAAAATTGTTAACTACTGCAATATGCGTCAAATTTGACATATGAAGAAACGTAAACCCGAAACAGACAAACAAACAAACAAAAAATATTCAAGGAAAGAAATGATAGGGATAATTAAGTGGGGAAAAATTGAACAGGTATGCGCAAAACATGCACATTTCATTAAAATTGTGAAACTAAAAAAAAAGGGTTAAAAAAAAAGAAAAAAGCAACATGTCAAAATCCATTTACAAAGAACAGTGAAAGTGGCACAAAACCTTTGATTAAAAAAAAACATTAAAAATGCATACAATAATGAGTAAAAAAAAAAAAAAAAAAATCAAAGTGAACATTTAACATTACAAAAAATTTGCCCTACATCTTTTTTTCCATTTATTTTAAGTGCGAACATGACAGCGTAAAATAAATTGCAAAATGAAAATGACATAATTACAGGAAAAAAATTTGTCATAAAATGACAAAATATTTGAGAGGAGTTAACCTATTGGTTAAAATAGGGACATTTTGAATGAAAAAAAAAGATATATTTGAAAAAAAAAATGAAAAATTGATTTATAATTTGATTTTAAAAAAAGTCAAAGGAAAATTTTACGGAATAAGAGGTGTAACAATTTTTTTAATGTGAAAATGTTAGTGGTAAAAAATTGAAATGTAACAAAATTAGTTTAACAAAAGAATGAAAACAAAAGTGATGTTTTCTTAAAAAAAGGGGAAAAAAGTAAAAACTGCCATAAAATTAGAAACTGAGGAGAAAAAAAAGGTAAATATTAAAAATGGTAAAGTTAACAAATTGGTTAAAATAGGGACATTTTTAAATAAGAAATTCATAAAATTTGAAAAAAAAAAGGGAAAAATGTATTTAAATTTGATTTTATAAAAAATCAAAGAAAAAAATTACAGAATAACAGGCATAACAATTTCTGTCTAGTGAAAATTTTAGTGGAAAAAATTGAAATTTAACAAAATTAGTTTAACAAGAGAATATAGATCGAAACATGGACATTTTGAACTTAAAAAAATCATTTAAAAAAATTAAGTGAAAAATTTATTTAAATTTGATTTTTTTAAAAAAATCAAAGGAAAATTCTGCAAAATAAGAGTGCAGCATAACAATTTTTAAATGAAAATTTTAGGGGAAAATAATTGAAATTTCAAAAGTTTTTTTTTTTAACAAAAGAAAAACAAAATCAAATGTTTCTATAAAATATGTAAAATCTGCCATAAAACTAGAAAATATTTGAAAAGAAATGGTAAATATTAAAAATGTTAGTTAACAGAACTTTTACAAGGGGACATTTTTAATAATAATTAAAAAACAAAAACATTAAATTTGACAAGAAAAATAAGTGAAAAAAACCTATCGACAAAATGTGATTAAAAAAAAAAAAAGTAAAAATCGTTTGAAGTCAACATTTGATTAAATTGGTAAAACTAGGAAGAAAGTGTCATAAATCAAAGGAAAATTTTACAAAGTAAAATTCCAACATAATTTTTTAAAATTTGAAAATTTAGGGGAAAAATTTGAAATTTAACAAATTTAGTTGAAAAAAAGAATACAAACAAAACAGAGGTTTTCTATCAAATAAGTAAAAACTGCCATAAATATAGAAAATGAACATTTATTTAAAAATAGTACAAATAAGAAAATGCTTTAAAAAAAAAAAAAAAAGCTATATTTGACTCAAAAATGATTGAAATTTGTCGCCGAACGGAAAGGAAAAAACGGTGAGCACTTCTTCCAAAATGAATAAAAAGCGCATGCGTCTCCATAACAAGTGTGACACGCACGCACTAATAGAAACATAGCTGATAAATTACAAGCCTTCACGCCGGCTGCCAAGCTGACATTTTGTGTACGGGACAATTTTCACATGGGCGGACGGACGGGACCCGAGCGCATCCCCGCATTTGCATAAAAATTAACACTTAAATGTGGGCTTATTGTCAAGCGCAGCCTGCCGCACAACAATCAATTCCTCTTGGAAATCTGATTAGATGCCATGACGCTTATTATCCCGCTCATGTCCGCCTGTCCCTCGCACACGTGCGTAACGCGCACGCCCATACGCACGGCGGCCATTACACGGTCAGCGTCGTTTGTTTACCGGCACGTCAGGGAAAACCTTCATTGGCGTTGTCAAAAGTATTTCAAATACACGCCAAGGCACGTCCGTCCGGCCGATCCAATAATGATGGCCTTTGTTGCCATGGTGACAATCAGCGGACCGGATCTCGTTCAAGGATGCGACTGACCCAAACCAGCCGGGCACATACTGTTACTCTTAAGGTGCTACGAAATGCTAAGCATGTCAAAAAAAATCACAATTACTGCACTAATGTCAGTTTACATGTAGAAAATGAATATGGCGCTCAAATTTTACCTCTACAATAATCAATTTTTGACAATTCTGCTTTTGACATCACAACCAGAATTGGTGATCGTTTCTAGCCTTCTAGTGTGGCGCTAGCTAGCTAGCACATTTTGACAGAATGACAGAACGGTCACACAGCAACAACAGAATAGCGCTCCTAAGGATCGTGTTCATGCTAGCAACTCATTCTTAGTGTCACATTGTTAGAATTATTGTACACTGTACTTGTACACTGTAATTAACATTTATGCTTTTCCGTATAGTTGGTCATCAGATGGGATAACTTCGACTTCCTGTGTGTTCATCTTAGCCAAGCTAGGTGTAAATAAGCCTAGCTTCACATCTAACATTTTCTTAGTCCTTCGAGCCGGATGCAGCATATCTGGATGACGCCAGCCAGCGAGAACTAGCAGCGTGGCGACTTCATGGTGACCTTTTTCACAGCTAGTTTTCGCTGAGGGGAGGTGAATTTTCTAATTTGTTAGCATCCAAAGATGGCAAAATTTCAAATTATAGAGGAACAAAAACCTGGAGTCGGGTTTAGCTTTTGCGTGTGAAAGAAATGGGTAAAATTCCTTTGAGCGGTAACTCATCAAAGCGTGCTGAAAATAGGTTTTGCAATGGTTTTCTACGAGCAGCGAATCATAAAAATCAAACTAAATCGACTTCTTGCATGTTCTTTTTAGCCAAGCTAGGTATACGCAAGCCTAGCTCCAAATCCAACAGACATCATTTTCTGCTTGGAGATTCTTTAGTGGACAGGGCCAAGGTCAAATTTGTATTTATCACACCTGCGTGTTCTTTTTAAGCCAAGGTAGGTGTACATAAACTTAGCTTCAAATCTAACATTTTCTTGGTCCTTCGAGCCGGATGCAATATATCTGGACCATGCCAACCAGCGAGAACTATCACCGTCAAAGTTTTTGGTCTTGTGGACTTCACGGCAGCCTTTTCAGAGCTAGTTCTCACCGAGGGAAGGGGATTTTTCTATTTTGTCGGTATGCAAAGATAGCCGCAATTCCGAATTACAGCAGAAGAACAGGCGGGAGGTAGGTTTGGCTTTTGTGTGCGAAAGAAATAGGTTAAATTGTGTAACTCGTAAAAGCGTGCTGAAAATAGGTTTTGCAATGTTTTTTTTCAAGCGGAGACTCTTAAAATGAAAAAAGCTTGGTCCTTCAAGTCAGATGCAATATATCTGGATGACGCCAGCCAGCGTAAACTATCAACGTCAAAGTTTTTGGCCATGGTCCACTCCTGTCCCCAAATCCTGACAGTTGGCGTCCAAAGATTGGCACAATTTGGAATTGCAGCAGAAGAATAGTCATGAAGAAGGTTTAGCTTTAGTGTCTGAAAGAAATAGGTTAAATTCCTTCGAGCATTAACTTGAAAAAGCATTCTGAAAATAGGTTTTGCAATGGTTTCCTTCGAGCAGCGACTCGTGTTCTTTTTAGTCAAGCTAGGTGTACATAAACCTATCTTCAAATCTAACATCTTCTTGGTCCTTCGAGCCGGATGCAACATATGTGGACGATGCCAGCCAGCGAGAAATATCACTATCAAAGTTCTTGGCCATGGCCACTTCACTGCAACCTTTTTCAGAGCTAGTTTTCGCTGAGTCGAGGGGACCTTCCTGGTTTGTTGGTGTCATGCCTTGAGTTAAGTGGTGTTAGGTTTGTGCCCTAGTGTCATGTGCCCTAATGTCATGTGATTATCCATTGATTTCATCTTTTGTTTCCTGCTTCTTGTGTGTTGACCAATCCGCTGCCTCTTTTGTTACCCACCTGTGCCTCATTGTCTTGTTGTCTAACGTCTGTATTTAAGTTCCTGTCTGTTCTTGTTCAGATTTGTCTTTCCGAGGGCTGATTTCGTGTCAATCCCAGTGTCAATTTCTCCGTCCAAGCCCTTTTTCCTGCCCAAAGTAAGTTTTTGATTCCTGGTTTTTGTCTGATCCCCACTGCTTTTGTTTGCACTTTGTTTTTTGGTCTTTGATTATCAAAGTATTTTGGAGTTCCCCGCCATCCTGCCTTGCCTTTGCGTTTTTGCCTTGTCTTTGTTTTTCCGCTGTTGGGTCCACTCCTGCCCCCAAATCCAGACAGTTGGCGTCCAAAGATTGGCACAATTCCAAATTACAGCAGAAAAACGGGCAGGAGGTAGGTTTAGCTTTTGTGTGCGAAAGACAGGTTAAATTCTTTCAAGCGTGCTGGAAATAGGTTTTGCAATGGTTTCCTTTAAGCGACGACTCTTAGAATGAAAAGAGCTACATCGACTTCCTTTGTGTTCTTTTAAGCCAAGCTAGGCGTACATAAATCTAGCTTCAAATCTAACATTTTCTTGGTCCTTTGGATCAACATATCTGGATGATGTCAGCCACCGTTGAAGTTTTTGGCTAAGGCGACTTCACGGCAACCTTTTTGAGAGCTAGTTTTTGCTGAGGAGAGCTGACATTTCTTGTTTATTGGAATCCAAAGACTGACGCAATTCCGAATTGCAGCAGAAGAACAGGTGGGAGGTAGGTTTAGCTTTTGTGTGTGAAAAAAAAAAAAAACGGTTAAACTCCTTTGAGCAGTAACTCGTAAAAGTGCGCTGAAAATAGATTTTGCAATGGTTTCCTTCGAGCAGCGACTCGTAAAAATTAGGAACTAATTTGACTTCCTGCGTGTTGTTTTTAGCCAAGCTAGTCGTACATGACCCTAGCTTCAAATCTAACATTTTCTTGGTCCTTCGAGCCGGATCCAACATCTGGACGACGCCAGCCAGTGAGAACTATCACCGTCAAAGTTCTTGACCATGGCCACTTCACTGCCACCTTTTTCAAAGCTAGTTTTCACTGAGGGGAGATGACGTTTCTAGTTTGTTAGCATCCGAAGATGGCAGAATTTCGAATTACAGAGGAAGAAAAGACTGGAGGTGGGTTTAGCTTTTGCGTGTGAAAGAAATGGGTAAAATTCCTTTGGGCGGTAACTCATCAAAGCTTGCTGAAAATAGGTTTTGCAATGGTTTTCTACGAGCAGCGACTCATAAAAATCAGAAAGTACATCGACTTCTTCCGTGTTCCTTTTAGCCAAGCTAGGTGTACACAAGCCTAGCTTCAAATCCAACAGACATCATTTTCTGCTTGGAGATTCTTTAGTGGACAGGGCCAAGGTCAAATTTGTATTTATCACACCTGTGTGTTTTTTTAAGCCAAGGTAGGTGTACATAAACTTAGCTTCAAATCTAACATTTTCTTGGTCCTTCGAGCCGGATGCAATATATCTGGACGATGCCAACCAGTGAGAACTATCACCGCCAAAGTTTTAGGCCGTGGGGACTTCACGGCAGCCTTTTCAGAGCTAGTTTTCTCTAAGGGAAGGTGATTTTTCTTATTTGTTGGCGTCCAAAGATTGGCGATATTCTGAATTACAGCAGAAGAACAGGGGGGAGGAAATAGGTTAAATTCCTTGGAGTGGTAACTCGTAAAAGCGCCCTGAAAATAGGTTTTGCAACTGTTTCCTTCAAGCGGCGACTTGTGAAAATGATAAAAGCTACATAGACTTCCTGTGTGTTCTTTTTAGCCAAGCTAGGTGTACATAAGCTTAGCTTCAAATCGAATAGACATCATCTTCTGCGTGGAGATTTTTCAGTGGGTGGGGCCAAGGTCGCCGAGATAGGAAGACTATTTATTAGGATCTAGTTTTATTATTATGTCAGTTCTTTGGGAAGGATTTGTGTCAAAAAGATGCTTGGCTTTCATTTTAAAGTCACTCGCTGTAGAATTTCATAGCACATTTAAAAATATATATATTAGCGTAAAGTGCATTTTTGGGGGAATAAATCCTAATCAAGCAAACGTGGCGAATGAGCGCTAAAGGCAAGTGTTTAGACATTTTTATTTATCATGTGACCATCTCTTAAAGGCATCTTCAAGTGGGCTGCCGCCAGTGTGTAAACATCAGTGTTTAATATCTGTCAACAACGCTGGGTGGCTTACTAGCAACTCATTTTCATTAGCACATCAATGGCGTCTTCCACTGTGTTTAAGCATGAACTCATTAGCTGCCATGGACAGCGCAAGACGTCTAATCCAATGTGACTGGGAGGCAGTCAATGACAGTGATATATGATGCTAAAAATGAGATGACTACACTCGACAAATGATAAAAAATTTACGTCAAGATCCCAAAAGACGAGAACTTTGCTGATATTCCTCAGCTTTCTTCCCGCTCTCCAGTCACCGTCCTCAAGTGTTTCCCCTCTTTCAGCGTATAAACACCAGCCAGCCAGCCAGCTAGCGAGCGAGCGTCCATCTCTCTGGAGGCGCTGAAATATTTGTCAATAACGTTGGCTCGTTGGGTGGCTTCGCCGAGCCCCTCCTCTGTTTACACAAATGGCGCTTCATCGCAACCAGATGTTCCGACGATGTATACAAACACCCTTAAAAGTCCTCTTTAAGACATTCCAAGCGCTTCTTTACCCTCGCCGTTAAAGTGGAATTTCAATTTCAAAGCCACGCCACATATAATATTGTTATTATTTTTCCAGTCCGATTTTTCGAAAAGCCACACAGTCCACACTTTTTGATCGATTCTGACAGATATTCACACCACACATAATTTGTTTTGCCCCAAGGCTTTATGGTTGTGTTCGTTAAGTGGGGGGTTTCCAAATTAATATCAAACGGCTAAAACATACAATTTCAAATATTCAAAAGCTACTTGTTCTACAGATTCTTTCCAATTCACATTTACACATGTTAAGGCACGCAAAAGTATACTAGTAAGTAAAATTGAACCGTTCTGCCAAATTTTGACAAAAACATTTCACCGGCTTCATTCATTTCCAATGGCACATTCAACTACACCAAAAACATTAACTCTTAATTAAAGATGTCGATCGATCGGCTCCGATCACATCATTTTCAAAGTATCGGAATCGGCAAAAAAATATCGCACATGCCTTTTTTTAATATACTGAGTACTATGCAAGTGTCCTGCCTAAAACCTTTGCACAATACTGTATATACACAGTATATATATATATATATATATATATATATATATATATATATATATATATACATCTTCTGCCCTCAGCCGAGCGTATGGCTACTCGACTTTGGCAGCGAGCTAAACCAACAAAGAAAAATGGAGGCCCAAACTCCTTCCTCTCATTTATTTCTTCGCGTGAACGTGTGCGCGTGTGTGTGTGTGTGGTAAAACTGAAACATACATAAAACACAAATGTTATACACAAAATAAAAGGTTCTATACAATAACATGTTTATGTAAATAACAGAAAACTGGCTCCATTATGAGCAAATGAAATGAAGTGGCTACTTTAGCTTAGCACAAAAACGTGTGGGTTCGCGCCACATAAATAACAACAAAATAACAGAATAGACACACCAAAATTACATCTAACCCACTGTTAAAACGTACAAACTTACAGATTTTGTTTTGTCAAGGGTTCCCAACGATGTATGGTGCAGAGGAGGTGTGTAACGTCTTAACACCTCAAGGCCTCTTTTCCAACTGAAATAAAAAGTTCTTTCTGCCTGCTGCTTACAGCAAGTCGCCACTAGGGGAAGCCGAGCGCAAACAGCAATACCAAAGAAAAACTTAAGATTCTGAGTTAGAATAGCGACATCCTGTGGACGGATGAACAATATACAATCTTAGAAAGAAACCCAAAAAGTAGTCAACATAAGACCAGAGGACATAACACTCCCCGCCTGACATCTGCAAGATGTCAGCTCTTAACTAATGAACGATACAAAACAACAACTCGTTTTACATGCTATCCTTAGACATCAAAAGCACAACTTCACGAATTGGGCGAATGTAAAACCTATTCTCGCCGTTTCGGCAAATCTTAACCTCAACTTTTCTGACATTACCGTCCTCACTTGGGAAAGATTTTGTGATCAGTCCGAGTGGCCAATTATTCCTATGTTCTAGAGACTCCCTCATTAAAACAACGTTGCCCATTTGAAGGTTTGGCTTTTTTGTTTTCCACTTGTGACGAACCTGCAGGCCTGCGATGTATTCTTTCTGCCAACGACTCCAGAAAACATTAGCTAAGTACTGCACGCGCTTCCATTGGGCTTTGAATAGGTCACCGGACTGAAACTGCCCTGGTGGAATCGGTGGTGTGCCAACCTTTTGCGTGAGTAGCATCGCAGGAGTAAGAATGACTGGGTTTTCGGGATCTGTAGAAACAGCCGTTAGCGGGCGTGCATTTACAATTGCGGTGACTTCAGCTAACAATGTCACGAGTACTTCATGTGTGAGCTTCCCATATGGATGTTCAAGGAGCATTGCATTGAGGATTTTTCGGGTGACGCCGATCATGCGTTCCCAGGAACCAGCCATATGGGATGCATGTGGAGGATTAAACTGCCATTTGCACGCACTGTCTTTCAAGAATGTGCCTATTTTGTCATTGTGACAGCCTAGTTTGTCTATTTGGAGCTCTTTGCAGGCACTCACAAAATTTGTCCCACAATCAGATCTCAAGAGTTTGGCACCACCTCGGATGGCAAAGAAACGACGCAGTGCATTAATGAATGACGATGTGTCCATTGACTCAATCACTTCAATATGAATTGCACGTGTACTCATGCAGGTGAATATGACTGCCCATCTTTTAGCATCTGCATTAGCACCACGCGTTTTTCTCACTGTAACGGACCAGGGACCGAACACATCAAGGCCTACATTTGTGAAAGGAGGGTCCGTGGACAGCCTGTCCTCAGGAAGTTCAGCCATTATCTGTTCAGGTTGCCTGCCCCTTAATTTGCGGCATGTGATGCACTTGAAAATCACACTGCTTACTGCTCTTTTTCCTCCCACAATCCAAAAGCCCCCTGCTCTGACTGCTCCCTCCGTGAAATGCCTTCCCTGGTGACATAATTTTTCGTGAAAGTGTCTTATTATGAGCTGAGCAAGATGATGCTTTCCAGGGACGAGTATGGGATTGGTTTCTTCTGCAGACAACTGTGCTTTCTTTAGTCGGCCTCCAACTTTAAGGAGCCCTTGCGTGTCAACAAATGGATTCAGTTTGCTGAGTGGACTTGAGTTTTTTAGAGCTGTGCCTTTTTCAATGCATCCAATATCTTCTGCGAAGACCTCTCTTTGAACGGTGCGAATGATCGTGGTCTTGGCTAGTTGCAGTGACTTTTCAGTTAAATGTTTGTTGCAGTTGTGCCAGCCACGACAGGAAACCTCAGAGTTGTTCTTGAATGATTGAGCTATATGTTGGAGTTTGGCAATAGCCTTTTGCAGCACCTTCCAACTTGAAAACCTTTCAAATCTGGCACTATTAAACTGGCCTTTTGATAGGGTGGTAGTGCAAGTTGTTACCTCAGGACGCAACTCACAGTCAGTCTCTGGGTCTATGAGATCGAAGGTTTGACTTCGAACTTGACTTTGGTCCAACCTGGAGAGGAAAGCTGGGCCTCTGAGCCAGGTGGAGCTGGAGAGCTGCTCAGCGGGCAACGCTCGTGTGGCATGGTCTGCCGGATTTAAGTGTGTGGGCACGTAATGCCACTGGTGAGTTTGTGCAAAGCGCCTGATGCGTTCGACTCTGTTGTGCACATAAACGTGAAAGCGTCTCTTGGTGTTTGAGATGTACCCAAGCACTACCTTTGAGTCTGTGTAAAGATTCACCTGATCGACTGTGACATCCAGCTCCTCTAGAACCAACTCTGCTACTTCCACGGCCAGGACTGCTGCACAGAGTTCAAGTCGGGGTATGGTGATGTCTGGTTTAGGAGCTAAACGTGCTTTGCCGAGGAGGAATCCCACTTCGCTGTGTCCGTCCTCATTTGTGAGTTTGAGGTAGGCTACCGCACCTACGGCTTTTGTGGAAGCATCACAAAAAACGTCAATCTCTATTCTTTGGGCTGCAGACAGCGGTATTGAAGTGTACATTCTGGGAATTTCAAGATGTTGTAGGTGTCCGAGGGAACTTTTCCACTTTTGCCACTGTTCTAATTTGTCTTTTGGCAGTTCAGTGTCCCACTCTGAAACATTTGTGGAAATGTCTCTGAGTATGGTTCTACCCCCTACGATTACTGGAATAGCAAAACCAAGTGGGTCGAACACACTGTTGATAACTGACAGAACTCCCCTTTTTGTGAACGGCCTTTCATTTACTCTTACTTGGAACTTGAATTGGTCAGTCAACAGCTCCCATCCTAAGCCCAAACTGCGCTGCATTGGTGGGGTAGTCTGCCCAATGTCAAGACCTTGCATGCCTACAGCACGATCTTCGGTTGGAAAGGCTCCTGTTATGAGAGGACAATTGGATGAGATTTTGTGCAGGCGTATGTTACACTGAGCCAGCATCTTCTGTGCCCTACTAAGAACATCAATGGCCTGCTCTATGGAAGAGAATGACTTTAGCCCATCATCTACATAGAAGTGCCGTTCAATGAATTCTTTTGCGTCACTGCCAAATTCCATTTCTCCTTCTATGGCTGTTCTTTTCAGTCCAAAGATGGCGACTGATGGGGAAGGACAATTACCAAACACATGGACAGTCATCCTAAATTCTTGCACTTTTCCATCAAGGTCATGATTTTGGAACCACAAGAAACGAAGGTAGTTACGGTGGTCTTCTCGTACTATAAAGTTGTGAAACATATGCTCCACATCTGCCATAACGGCGTATGGGTCGGACCTAAACCGCATCAGAACTCCTACGAGAGTGTTGTTAAGATCTGGTCCCTTGAGGAGCACGTCATTGAGAGAAACATTGTCAAGTTGAGCACTCGAATCAAAGACTACCCTAATTTTTTCTGGCTTTTGCGGGTGGTAAACGCCAAAACTAGGGAGATACCAGCACTCTTGATCTGGCGCCAGTGCGGGCGCTGGTTCGGCATGGCCCTTGCTGAATATTTTCTCCATAAACTCAGCGTAATGCGCTCTCATTTCAGGTTTTCTTCTCAGCGTTTTGCGGAGCGACATTAAACGATTGTAGGCCTGCTCCCGATTGTCAGGTAGGCGCCGCCTAGGTGAGCGGAATGGAAGTGGAGCTACCCAGTTATTCGCCTCATCTTTAGCAAAGTTGTTGTGCATAATGTCTAGGAACAACGCATCTTCTGCCGAAAGTGCAACTTTGTCGTCATTTGTTGTTTGTTGGAAAATATGTTGTCCTAGTTCCGCTTGTGTGTTTAGTGGATCGTTTTTGGTGTATTTCTCTTTGATAACGATTGTGTTTTCGCAAGGACTGAGGAACGTGGGACGTCCACTGTTTAGAACGTTCGTCTTAAATGAGTTCAATGTGGGTTTATGAGCTCCAGAGAGACAGACATCACCTATGACAACCCATCCTAAATCGAGACGCTGGGCATGAGGTGCATTGTTTGGCCCATTTACCTGTCCACGAACTTTATGAGCCTGAATGATGTCCCTTCCCAGGAGCAGAAGAATGTCTGCCGATGGGTCGAGAGGAGGAATCTGTGAAGCGATTGATCGCAAATGAGGGTGAGCTGCTGCTACCTCAGGGCTGGGAATTTCGTCTCTATTATCTGGAATCTGATCACATTCTGTTATTGTAGGCAGCATCATGGAGACCTTACCATCTACATCTTCTACAATAAAGCCATCAGCTTTGCGACCTCGTGTCTCTGATAAACCTGCACATGTTCTCATGGTGTATGGGAATATGGTACCTTGCACATTAAACATGTCAAAAAACGCAGATCTGGCTAAGGATGAATTGCTCTGATCATCCAACATGGCATATACCCTCTTTTTCTTTTCTGGAGAAGTTCGGCGATATACATTAACTAAACAGATCTTTGAGCATGATTTTCCTTTTACGCCTTGCCCACATACTTCTGTGCAACTGGCTGTGTTCACAGGATTTGGGCCCTCAGACTCCCCGCCGTGACTCTGGGTTGGGGGATTAAAGTCTTGAGGTGTCCATGGAGGTGGACCGACATGCATGGCAGACACATGAGCATCGCTATCACATTCTGAGCATTGGATAATAGCTTTACAGTCTCGAGCCCTGTGATTTGTGGACGCACAACATTTAAAACAAATGGCGTGCTCTTTGAGAATGTTCTTTCTTTCGTCTAGTGTTTTCATTCTAAACCCCCTGCATTTGACGAGTGAATGTGGTTTTTGGTGGATAGGACATTGTTTGTCTGGATCGGGTGCTGTCAATTTAGCCGGACTGATCTCTATTTTATTCACCGCCAATGGAACTCTGTATTTGTCTCGTCTTACTGATGTCTTATCAACCCTTGGATTTATTACGTTTGAACACTGTAACATAAAGCTAGGGTCTGTTCTCATTTCAGCGTAGTCATTTACGAACCGCACAAAATACGAAAAAGGTGGATAGACTGCACCGTTTTCCCTTTTGTATTTGGTACCTTGTGTAACCCATGACTCCTGGAGTCCATATGGGAGTTTTTCAACTATCGGGTTTATGCCCCTTGGTGTGTCGAGAAAGCTAAGACCCGGCAAATAACTTTCACTTTTGGCATACGATAGCTCTAACAGAAGATCAGCAAGCTCCTGCAGTAAGTGAGTGTCTTTGTTGGAGATTCTTGGAAAAGTCTGCAACCGTTGGAAGAGTGAGGATTCAATTACCTCTGGAGAGCCATAAGTCTTGTCTAGCCGCTGCCACAGACGTTGGAGACCTGCCTGTGGATTACTCACGTGGACCGCCCTGATCCTCTGAGCGTGTTGAAGAGACTCCCCGCCGAGCCACTTGGTGAGAAGGTCGAGCTCTTCGCTGGGCTTGAGATTGAGGCCTTCCGTCGCGTTGCAGAACATGGACTTCCAGGACAGGTAGGACTCTGGCCGGTTGTCGAAAACCTTGAACCCCGATGTCAGCAGATCACGCCGTGCTAGATAGGCTGCTAAATTGGACAGTTCACTTTGTGGGGTTGCTGAAGGTGTAGGCTGGTGTGAGATGTCCGTTCTCGCACGATGAGATTGGAGATGCTCTTCGTCAGCGATGTCGATGTGACGCACATGTGGAAAAGCACCAGCTGATTTTGGGCTATTTTCTGGTTGTTGAGAGTCATTGTGCCTAACCAGGTGCTCATTGTTTGGCGTTTGTGTGCCATCTGCTTGGACACGCTGGTCGTCAAAGTGAGCATGCACATACTCTTGTGCACGCCTGATGGAGGGGGGTGTCTTGGAAAATACCCCTTGCTCGCTGAGGTCGACTTTGGCGCGCTCCTCTTCTTCGAAAGTCGCCTCCCAAACTTTAGCTGCGGCGAGCGCTGCTTCTGCTTCACCTTCCGTCTTCAGAGCGTGTAGTGTTGCCTCGATGCGTGCCTTCTCGACCTCCATGTCGATTTGGCGTTTGGCGTACCGTGCTCTGGCGTAGGCAGCTTCGGCGTCTGCTCGTGCTTGTGCAGCAGCTTGGCTCGTTCTGGACCGGCGTGAAGAATGAGAATGACTGGCCTCCGACCTAGTGACCACTTGGCTGATAGGTGGTGAAACTTCTTGCTGAGACATCTTGGGTGCTTGATGTGTTGAAAATCTTTTTACTCTTCTGCCCTCAGCCGAGCGTATGGCTACTCGACTTTGGCAGCGAGCTAAACCAACAAAGAAAAATGGAGGCCCAAACTCCTTCCTCTCATTTATTTCTTCGCGTGAACGTGTGCGCGTGTGTGTGTGTGTGGTAAAACTGAAACATACATAAAACACAAATGTTATACACAAAATAAAAGGTTCTATACAATAACATGTTTATGTAAATAACAGAAAACTGGCTCCATTATGAGCAAATGAAATGAAGTGGCTACTTTAGCTTAGCACAAAAACGTGTGGGTTCGCGCCACATAAATAACAACAAAATAACAGAATAGACACACCAAAATTACATCTAACCCACTGTTAAAACGTACAAACTTACAGATTTTGTTTTGTCAAGGGTTCCCAACGATGTATGGTGCAGAGGAGGTGTGTAACGTCTTAACACCTCAAGGCCTCTTTTCCAACTGAAATAAAAAGTTCTTTCTGCCTGCTGCTTACAGCAAGTCGCCACTAGGGGAAGCCGAGCGCAAACAGCAATACCAAAGAAAAACTTAAGATTCTGAGTTAGAATAGCGACATCCTGTGGACGGATGAACAATATACAATCTTAGAAAGAAACCCAAAAAGTAGTCAACATAAGACCAGAGGACATAACAATACATATTTTTTTTATTATTATTAAATTTATTAGGATCATGGAAGATTCCACTTGGGGAAAATATATACATACAGTATATCCTGTATATACATAATATAATAAAAATATACAGTACTGTGCAAAAGTTTTAGGCAGGTGTCCTGCACAGTACTGTATATGTATTTTTTAATTAAATCGTCTTCTATTTGTATTTAACGTTACAGACAAAATGCCTTACACTCATCCAGAGTCTTTAGTTTTGGCTTAAAGTAGGGCTATCTAATTTATCGCATTAACGGTGGTAATAATTTTTTAAAAAATTAATTACGTTAATATATTTAAAGCAATTAACGCATGCGCTGCACGACATACTCACGTATTGTCCTGTTCAACTCATAATGGTGCCATTTTACCTATATATAGAGCTAAAAGGCAGCGTAAAATGCGTGAAGTGAATTTTGGCAGTCTTTGGAGCATTTTTTGAATTGGCTAAAGCCTTACAAACCCTCTCTCAACAATTAGAAATATCGTGGAGAGCAATGTGGGGAAGCAAGGTAGTAGTTGGTCTTTTTTTCTTAACACGCTATGTTATTTCCCAACGCAGAAAAGATATATCAATTGGTGCCTCTACGCACAGTCATGGCTCCACTTCCCATCATGCATATGGGCAGAACAGTTAAATGGCTACTGTATAATTTACTGAAAGCTCAACAAATACACTAGATGGCAATATTTAGTCACAATATACAAAGTCACATTTATCCTTTAAGAATTACAAGTCTTTCCATTCGTGGATTCCTCACAGAAAGAATGTTAATAATGTAAATGCCATCTTGAGGATTTATTGTCATAATAAACAAATACAGTACTTATGTACTATATGTTGAATGTATATATTTAACCAGAGTTTTATTTGTTTTTTTCGTAATGCATTGCCAAAATGTATATGATCGGGAAAAATTATCGGGAAGGATTGGAATTGAATCGGGAGGGAAAAAAAAAAAAAAAAGCAATCGGGAAATATCGGGATCGGCAGATACTCAAACTAAAATGATCGGATCGGGAGCAAAAAAACATGATCGGAACAACCCTACTCTTAATAATTTCCAAGTTGGACCCAAAAAGAAATTTTCCATGAGTGGTTATTTTTTCCTCCCAAAAATCTTTCTTCAATTGCCCCAAAATTAACAGGAAGAGACCAAAAATGGACATGACATGATTCAGAAATTTACTTCCAAATGTATGATTTAAATTAAAAAATATATATATTGTATATGTGAATGTAAAGTAAAATGAGGGTCATTCAGGGGCCCTATGGTCCTGAGGCCCGGGACAACATACCCTGTTGCCCCCCCTCCCCTGTCAACGGGCTTGTCTGTGCTAATTATTTCTTCAGTTACTATTCCACTTGTTTCATGATTTGCTAGTTAGGGTATTTGATAACACTTTATTTCACAGTGGCGTCATAAGACATTCATAGTTATGACATCGCACTGTCAAAAAAAATCCGAGCTGGACCAAAATGGAGTTGGTGACATAATTTGCCGGATGACACTTAATGACATCTGTCATAAGCATTCAGTAATGCCCATGGGAGTATCATGTCATAATTACGACGGTCTTATGACAGTCTTATGAAGCCGCTGTCAAAAAAAGTGTTACCTATTAACCCAAATAAATCAACAAATAAGCTGCACTGGACTATAAATCGCAGGATTCCAAATGAGGGGGAAAAGTAGCAGCTTACAGTTTGCAAATTACGGTACTCCTCGATACCAATTTTAGTGCCGTATCAGTAAAACATTATTGCTTTTGAAGGAACAAAACTTCCTTGAATCACCCCAAAATCAAATCAACCCATACGCATACCTGCCAAGTTGTACGGTTTCGGCGTAATTTGTACAAGTGAGCACTGATTTTTAAATACGTACGCCGTATGTTCAAAATCTTTACGTTTTCCGTGCATTACGTTTTTTTTTTCTCCGTTAGGATTTCATCACCGTTTCAGCAACGAGACAGTGCGTTACGATGTGTTACTACGTTGGTTGACTGACACGAGAAAAGTCAGAGACACTGAAAGAGAAGAGTGTACAATCTACGCCTAGATATCAAATGCTTATGGATCTACATGCGAAATGACAGACGGCGCCGTTAATAAACAGCCGCCATTTTGAAGCAGTAGACATTTCAGAAAGGCTCTGTTGAAATGAACCTTCCAATTGAACTTAAGTAACTTTTTATCTAAAATACTCCTAAATTGGCAAAATCTTGACTTGAATCTATCTTTAAATGATGAAACAGTTTTAAAACTTTAACATGTCGAAAGTAGACAGAAGGGAACTAATGCAAAAACAGGAGCAATTTTAACAACTTTAACATTTGTTTCACAACATTATACGATTTCCAAACATAGCAAAGGTTACTATTTTTTTTTTAAATGAAAAAAAACCCACGAAAGATAACACCAGTTACTTTGCCAAGTAACTCATTACTCTAACTCATTAAGTTACTTACTTATTTACTTTTTGGGAGAAGTAATTTGTAACTAATTAATTACTTTTCATCAGTAAGATTAACAACACTGATCATAAAAATGAAGTCTGCAGAATAAAAAGGGACGAAAGCGGAGATTTCATTCCGCCAATTTGTTGGCGAACACAATTTGCCCGCAACTATTGCTCATCACTTCTCAGAATTAGCAAAAGAAATGTTCCCTGACTCAAAGATTGCATCAGTAAGTTAATTTTATCAATTGACCTTTTTAATTTATGATTGGACACACTAACGAACGACTTTCTAGTCAAACTGAATTACGAGCTGAAGTGCAGCCATCAAGACATGATAGAAATTGCCAAAAGTGCTACATACAATAACAAAAGTCACTGTTAAATTTTAGTAATCATGATGTAACTATAGATATTGATTGTTCTTTGATTGGACCAGGTTATGTGTTAAAATATTACCAATACATTCATATTAGTTTAAGAATTGAGTTTTATTTTTGTTTCATATTGCACGCTATATACAACGTTGTAAGATTAGTCACCAATTTGTAAGGGCAATGGCCTCGGGTTGACTGGTATGCATGGAGGAAGTCGGCGTGATGTCACGATGACGTCACCTCGCTTAGCAACGTGTCTCCATTTTGCGAAAGGGGCGCGCACAGCTTAACATTCCGTGGACAAATGTCTGAAATTCATATATTTCAGGTGTGTTTTGCGTCCTTTTTCATAAAAACGTCCTAAACATGGCTTACTATTATCACGAGTCACTGCCGACAGACGCGAGGAGGCGATACAATTTAAAATTACCGTGTATTGGCTTGCAAATTTGCCGATATAAAGTGGCAGCTGATAGCTGGATAAACACAGGAATCGCCTGCAGTGGAGTTCGGAAAATTCTACAACTACCTTTCAAGTCACCCAGTAAGTTGACCTTTATGAATTACGTGGAATATGTACTGTGCAGAACTGAGAAAATTGGTAGTATATATATGAAGTGATTATTTCTGCCGTAACCGGTAATTCGCCTCCAAGTAAAGATGTCCCGATCGATCGGGTCCGATCACGTCATTTTCAAAGTATCGGAATCGGCAAAAAAATATCGGACATGCCTTTTTTTAATATATATATATTTTTTAATTAAATAGTTTTCTAATTGTATTTAACGTTACAGACAAAATGTCTTGCATTCATCCAGAGTCTTTAATTTTGGCTTAAAGTAGGGCTATCAAACTTATCGCGTAAATGGCGGGAATTGATTTTTAAAAATTAATCTCGTTATAATATTTAATGCAATTAACGCATGCGCTGCACGACCCACTTACGCATTGTCGAGTTCAATATATTATGGCGCCGTTTCACCTATATATAGAGCTAACAGGCAGCGTAAATTGAGTAGAAAGAATTTTGGCAGTCTATGGAGCCTCTTTTTAATTGGCTAAAGCCTTAAAATCCTTCTCCCAACAATTAGAAATATTGTGGGAAGCAATGTGGGGAAGAACGGTGGTTGTTGATCTTTTCCTTAACACTCTATGTTACTTCCCAACGCAGAGAAGATATATCAATTGGTGTCACTACGCACAGTCATGGTTCCACTTCCTATCATGCATTTGGGCAGAACAGTTAAATGGCTACAGTATCATTTACTGAAAGCTCAACAAATACACTAGATGGCAATATTTAGTCACAACATACAAAGTCACATTTATCCTTTAAGAATTACAAGTCTTTCTATCTGTGGATCCCTCTCACAGAAAAAATGTTAATAATGTAAATGCCATCTTGAGGATTTATTGTCATAATAAACAAATACAGTGCTTATGTACTGTATGTTGAATGTATATATTCGTCCGAGTTTTATTCATTTTTTTCTTAATGCATTGCCAAAATGTATATGATCGGGAAAAATTATCGGGAATGATTGGAATTGAATCGGGAGCACAAAAAAAAAAGCAATCGGATCGGGAAATATCGGGATCGGCAGATACTCAAACTAAAACGATCGGATCGGGAGCAAAAAAACATGATCGGAACAACCCTACCCCCAAGCATTATTTAGCCGTGAACACGTCACGGCAAAATAACCAAATCCCACCAGGCCAATAATGTACCGATTGAGTAATCAGAGCAGTTCACGGCAAAAGAAAAATAACGCTTTGCGAGTTGCCGGTTACGGCAATAATAACCACTGCCTAGTCTATTGAATCGTAGCAGCTAATTGGGCCAAAAAAGAATCGATTAAACTCGCCAGTAATAAAATATCGGCTGCAAACGTAAATGTGCTTGGATTTAGGGTCCCACAGGCGAAAATAGTCCACGAACAAATTGCTTTCAGCCATTTGTTTCTTTTCTTCTCACGAGGAAGAATGACGAACTTCGGCTCCGAACTCTTCCTTGTGTACAACCCGCAACACAGCAACTTTTAGTCATTCCGACAGAAAAAAGACTGCAAATAAGACAAAAGTTCAACGCGTTTGTATTACAATGCACGACAGAGCAACTGCTTGTGAGTTGTCTTTTACCCCATTTTCAATATGGCGACGCTTTGTTGTGGCTGGTGATGTCATTAAATGCCCGTATGTCCGACTTCCTCTATACGTTCCCTAAAATTAACAAGGAAGTGACCCACGATCAACTCATTTCTTTCGACTTACAACACCAGACGTCCAATCCATTCGTACAGGGAGGGGCCAACGAGTTAATTGGCCCCACCCGGACCAAATGAATCGGATATCTTGCGGCGTCAATGGCAGCCCGAAAACGCCTCAAAATGAATAAGAAGTGCCCGAAAACCTGCAGGGATATGCAAAACAACTCCATGTAATTTCTCCAGGAATCCCATTTTCTAGTTGTGATTGCTAAGTTGTTCTCGTTTAAGCTCGGATCACGGGAGATCGCGCTCACGCGGTTCTGCCGCGACGCCACCAGGTGTTCAAACAGAGCGGGCGACAATGTGTCTTGATGTCGTAAGTGGATAACAGCGGCCCCCGCTACGCTGAAGCTATTTCAACCCCGCCCCCATTTTTCCCCCTGTCTTCCTTCCTCCTCCGCCGCCGCCTCCATTCTTATGTTAACACAGTGAAAGCGGCGCGGGGGCCACCCAGCAGCAACTTAAGTCAAATAATCCACACACACACCCAAGTAGACACAGCGGAGGGTGAGCGGGGTCACCGGCGTGCCTTTAAAGCATATTACTTTCAGACAAGACTTTGAAGAATAATAAACGCGGCGCTTAACGGGGGCTCTCTTCGCTCGCCTTGAAGCGGGAGCGGCGGCGGGAAATATCAGCGAAAGGCAAACACGGCGTCTTTGTTGATCGATTTTTTTTCGGTCCTTACTCCTCAACTATTTTTTGGTGGGTTGAACAATGTCCAAAAAAAAATAAAAATACATACATCTATTGTGAATCCTCACTGTGTTGAATCCTAACATATACTAGAAAATGCCACTTCTTGAGATTTTCAGTCAGTTCCTATGAAAGGGGAAGTTCAGAATTTTTGACATGAGGCCGAATCTTCGAGTTAGCAGGGGTTAATTAGTCAGTGGAGTTGATTTCAACAAATTCCGTGCAGTCACAGTTAGAGATGTCCCGATCGATCGGGTCCGATCATGTCATTTTCAAAGTATTGGAATCGACAAAAAAATATTGGCCATGCCTTTCTTTAACATATGTATATATATATATATATATATACAGTGCCTTGCAAAAGTATTCGGCCCCCTTGAACCTTGCAACCTTTCGCCACATTTCAGGCTTCAAACATAAAGATATAACATTTTAATTTTTTGTCAAGAATCAACAACAAGTGGGACACAATCGTGAAGTGGAACAAAATTTATTGGATAATTTCAACTTTTTTAACAAATAAAAAACTGAAAAGTGGGGCGTGCAATATTATTCGGCCCCCTTGCGTTAATACTTTGTAGCGCCACCTTTTGCTCCAATTACAGCTGCAAGTCGCTTGGGGTATGTTTCTATCAGTTTTGCACATCGAGAGACTGACATTCTTGCCCATTCTTCTTTGCAAAACAGCTCGAGCTCAGTGAGGTTGGATGGAGAGTGTTTGTGAACAGCAGTCTTCAGCTCTTTCCACAGATTCTCCATTGGATTCAGGTCTGGACTTTGACTTGGCAATTCTAATACCTGGATACGTTTATTTTTGCAGATACCAACAGGTTTTCTTCCAGAATGTTCCTGTATTTGGCTGCATCCATCTTCCCGTCAATTTTAACCATCTTCCCTGTCCCTGCTGAAGAAAAGCAGGCCCAAACCATGATGCTGCCACCACCATGTTTGACAGTGGGGATGCTGTGTTCAGGGTGATGAGCTGTGTTGCTTTTACGCCAAACATATCGTTTTGCATTGTGGCCAAAAAGTTCAATTTTGGTTTCATCTGACCAGAGCACCTTCTTCCACATGTTTGGTGTGTCTCCCAGGTGGCTTGTGGCAAACTTTAAACGAGACTTTTTATGGAAATCTTTGAGAAATGGCTTTCTTCTTGCCACTCTTCCATAAAGGCCAGATTTGTGCAGTGTACAACTGATTGTTGTCCTATGGACAGACTCTCCCACCTTAGCTGTAGATCTCTGCAGTTCATCCAGAGTGATCATGGGCCTCTTGGCTGCATCTCTGATCAGTTTTCTCCTTGTTTGAGAAGAAAGTTTGGAAGGACGGCCGGGCCTTGGTAGATTTGCAGTGGTCTGATGCTCCTTCCATTTCAATATGATGGCTTGCACAGTGCTCCTTGAGATGTTTAAAGCTTGGGAAATCTTTTTGTATCCAAATCCGGCTTTAAACTTCTCCACAACAGTATCTCGGACCTGCCTGGTGTGTTCCTTGGTTTTCATAATGCTCTCCGCACTTTAAACAGAACCCTGAGACTATCACAGAGCAGGTGCATTTATACGGAGACTTGATTACACACAGGTGGATTCTATTTATCATCATCGGTCATTTAGGACAACATTGGATCATTCAGAGATCCTCACTGAACTTCTGGAGTGAGTTTTTTATTTGTTAAAAAAGTTTAAATTATCCAATAAATGTTGTTCCACTTCACGATTGTGTCCCACTTGTTGGTGATTCTTGACAAAAAAATTAAATTTCATATCTTTATGTTTGAAGCCTGAAATGTGGCGAAAGGTTGCAAGATTCAAGGGGGCCGAATACTTTTGCAAGGCACTGTATGTATGTATATGTATATATATTTTCTTTTTTAATTAAATCGTTTTCTAATTGTATTTAACGTTACAGACATAATATGTTTCACTCTTCCAGAGTCTTTAGTTTAGGCTTAAGGTAGGGTTAACAAATTTATCCTAATAACGGCGGTAATTAATTTTTTAAAAAATGTATCACGTTAAAATATTTAATGCAATTCATGCATGCGCTGCACGACCCACTCACGCTCAATCTGTAATGGCGCCGTTTTACCTATATAGAGAGATAAAAGGCAGCGTAAAATGAGTAGAGTGAATTTTGGCAGCCTTTGGAGCCTATTTTTAATTGGCTAAAACCTTACAATCCCTCTCCCTACGATTAGAAATAACATGGGAAGCAAGGTAGCAATTGATTTTTATCTTAACACCATATGTTATTTGCCAACGCAGAGAAGATATATCAATTGGTAGCACTACGCACAGTAATGGTTCCACTTCCCATCATGCATTTGGGCATTACTACAGTATCATTTACTGAAACTCAACAAATACACTAGATGGCAATATGTAGTCACAATATACAAAGTCACAAGGCTTTCTATCCGTGGATCTCTCTCACAGAATGTTAATAATGTAAAAGCCATCTTGAGGATTTATTGTCATAATAAACAAATACAGTACTTATGTACTGTATGTTGAATGTATATATTCGTCCGAGTTTTATTCATTTTTTTCTTAATGCATTGCCAAAATGTATATGATTGGGAAAAATTATCGGGAATGATTGGAATTGAATCGGGAGCAAAAAAAAAGCAATCGGATCGGGAAATATCGGGATCGGCAGATACTCAAACTAAAACGATCGGATCGGGAGCAAAAAAACATGATCGGAACAACCCTAGTTACAGTAGTTATTCATTTATTAGTGTCAAGGCTCAGGAGTGGCTAAGCTAGTGAGAGTCAACTGGGCTGACTTAGAGTGCATACGACAGGATAAAAAAGTCTTAAATAGCATTATTATGTGAATTAGAATCACATTTTGAGCCGATTCGACTATATTGAAACAATTTGGAAAAGCGCAGATGACGAGAAATTAGTTTTTAATTTGCCGTTTATCCACGCCTACCATTATTGGGCTCTAGCGTCCCCAACAGGAGGATGACGTCGGCAGGAGTATGGTTTCACATTATTTACAATTCAGCCCATTGAGGGGGGATTATTCAGAACGAGGAAAATACGACGAAGACAGCTGCAAAATGTCATTGATTCAGTCTCTATACTCCGATATTTTTACAGGATATTCTTTTTATCGAAGTATTTGTCCCCAATTGCTAAATAAATTGTATGGTCATGACAAATTACAGTCTTGTGCTAAATGGAATATGAAATATTCAAAATGCATTTATTCAGTACGACAATGCAAATTACTTCATAATGGTTAAAGCTGTCCACTTCTTGTACCTCCTAAACTACGTATATGTTAGGCCACCGGAGTTTTTTGTCATTTCCCTGCCCCTCCTTCGGAGAGCGTAAACAAACCAGGAGGCGTGACAGCTAGCCGACACGCTACCCCGAACAGAGTGCTGTTTCAGTCTTATTCTCAGCTTTCGAAGCGAAAGATTACACAAAACTACCAAGGATCATGTCACATGGCCGATCGGCAACCCGCCCGGCGGCAAGCAAGTTACAGTTCGTCGGACTAGTTCTCCTGCTGCGGGCAAGAGAGCTCGTTTGCCGGGGAAGCAGGTGCAGAATGACCGCCCGACAAACCGGCCAAGGTCGGAGGAGTGCGTAGCTGCCACATGGTCAACACGAATATGGCGTAAAATAATGCTTTACTACACGGCGAAGGACGTAAACAGTGTCAGAGCGTGCAGTTGTTGTGCAGCTGACATGACAGGATGTGTCTGAGGAGAGCTTTTCTACATGTCCGTCCATAATGAAACATAAGTAAATATTCCTTTTTTCAAAGAAGGTTTGTGGTGTTTACTTTGTAATCGCTGTATTAGTGGCCTTTTTAACACAAAGTTGCAATTTCTGATGGGGTGGAAAATTTGACAGAACACAGGGCTCACGAAGAGGCAATAAGCCGACTATAGCAATTTCCCGGCGGTGGGGGAGTGCGACAAGCCACCGGTCGCCAGCCAAGAGTCATTTTTGGTGGACAAGGAGCATGTCAGTCACAAAATGCAAGCCACCTTCGTATTAAAACTCGTGCCATGATCCCAGTATTTGACATAATACAAAACACATAGTTACTCACTTCCTCGCAAGTCCAATGGTCCCACAGTAGTAGGGATTGTTTTGGCCAATATCAGCGGTGAATGAGAACCTTTTGAAATCCAAAAAGGCTCACACGCCTCTCCCTGGTGCAGCTACAAATGCCTGCAGCCTTTTGGCTGGCGTGATGCAAAATAAACGAATAATACGCATAATCAGCCGAATCCGCAGTCCATCTGCATGCTATAAAGCAATTCTGTATTGTGAGATGCTGACCTGGGTGACTTCACATCCGCATTCGTCCTAAACCAGAGTCTGGAGCAGGAAGTCACTCATTTTCATGGCGTGGGATTCAAAATTTGTATATTTAAAACGATCGCTTCCACACACATCCAAGCAGTCCATTTCATTCAGGAGCATTAAACACCGTGTGAAATATGAAATGAACATGCTTTTTGGTGTCATACGCACTTTAAAGCAAAAGTCCGCAAGCTTAAATGCTATTTAATGATAATGTATAAAACAGCTGGCTAACTTGCATAGCAAAAGTCCGCTAGCTTAAATGTTATATCATGCTAATGTTCAGCAGATAGTTTCTGGAGCACACCACCACTTCTATGGCAATAAAACACAACAGATCTACGAATAGATCCAACATAGTCAAATAATTTCAAAATGCAGATCATTGTTCCAAATATCCATGTCACACCAAACTGCCGTAATTCATTTCATTCTGTAGGATGCAGGATTATTATTTTTTAGATGTATAATACGCAGTGTTGTCAATAACGGTGTTTTTTTTTTTTTTTTTGTCTTCTTACAGTGACTGAGGATGTAAAGGCGTGCGTTACTATGTGTTACTACGTAGGTTGAATGACGCGAGAAAAGTCTGAGGGACACGGAGTTGTGATGCTGTTGCATATGCGATGCTAGGTGGCTCCAATAATACCTGACTGTAGCAGATAGCCTACAAATGACACCCACATGATGCTACGGTAGATATCACATGTATATAGAACTAGATGTGAAATGACGGACTCGCCGGCATTAGTAAACAGCCGCCATCTTAAAGCAGTTGACTTCTCTGGAAAGCTCTGTTGTAGAGAACCTTCCTAGCGAACCTAAGTGACGTTTTATCTAAAATACTCCTCAATCGGCAAAATCTTGACTTGAATCTATCTTGAAATGATAAAACAGTTTTAAAACTTTCAGATGTCGAAAGTAGACAGAACGGCACTAATGCAATAATGGGAGCAAATCTAGTAACTTTAAAGTAAGATTAACAACACTGGTAATACGACCACAATAGAGAGGAGCGCTTTGGCCACTCGTGCTCACGCTGCATTCAAGGGAGGTGGGAAGTCGGACTTATCCCAAGCATTTTGAAAACTTGCATTTGTATGTTTTTGCCACTGGAAATGAATCGGGGACCCCCACACCCCCCCCCCACACACACAAAAATAAATAAAGAGAATTTCTTCATTTTCCCCCTTGTTTTTCATTAAGTATTAATCTAAATAATAACATCAAACCTGAATTAAAAAATAAAGACAGTATTTACATTCGTCCATTTTTAATTAAAAACAATTTGAAAAATAAACAAAAATATTTACTGAAAAAAATTGCTAATACCCTGATAGCAGGTAACTGCGCCAGGGGGTCAGCTCGCCAGATCCACGTAGATATCACGCCCGCTGAACGTCAGCATGCCAGATGCGGCCGGGATCAACAGTCTGACAGTCCAAATGATAGGTTACGCACTGGTCCGAGGCGGACCGTGCTGACCTGACCCGCTAAAAATCTGAAGTTTAACATTCGGCATCACAACAGCACGCACCCGGAAGGCGGACATCCGCTGCAACACTAAACAGGAGAACACGCAGGATTCAGGACACATCATCTCAGTGTACGGATATTTTTATGGTAAGCGCTTTATTCAAAGTCATAATTGCGTTTTCAAGTCACTTCTAGACTGCTAAAAGAGTTATTCAAACGAGCGTTAATAAAATGGCCGATGTATTCTACTGATCTGCCATGTCTGCAAGTTAAGTAATTCAGAATGTTTTGCATAACAACATATGGAGGGAGAAAGCATTTACTCTGTTTTGCTTTAAACGATGCAATGTTTGAATACTATTATTCAAACTGAGACCCTCGTCCTTGTGTTTGTGTATTTGTGTCACTGCCTTGATTGCACAGATGGGTGAGCCTGGGACCAGGTGCCGCTGATAATCGTGAGCAGTTTACTGAAACCAGTCCTTGGCCGCACATCATCGCCAGATCAACAACTCACCTATGTGACTTTCATTTAACAAAGAATCTTGCAATCCTGATACTGAGCTCATTTTTGTTTTTTTCCCCCCTAGATCCTGTACTGCTTGCCTTCCTGCCCCTTTACCTGTCATCGCCCATCACCAAACTGCCCACCTGATTCTTTAGACTCCCTTTAATCGTCAATGAACTCTTGTACCCACTGCTAGTCTGCCTCTGTCTTTGCGCTTCAGTCCCCAGTTACCCTGGAACCTTAACAAATACAATATGTTGTTTACAGTCTAAAAATTGGTTATTTTCATGTGGAGTTGCTTGTTCCAATTAAACTATTTTGTGAAAAAACAATGTTGTATTGTTATGATGCATTAATATGTTAATAGATGACACGAAAAAGAAGTGTTGTCATTATTCATTTTAATAGACGATTTGCAATATGAACACATTACAGTATGATACACTGAACTAAATGGACCCCGAATTTAATATTGAAAACGGTTTTGACTCAAATCTGGCCCAGACTGGGTAACGTGTGCCACATCCGGGCCATACATTAATGTAATGTCTGCTACTTTGGACCAGTTCTGGTCCAAAACTGGTTGCTGATCCGGCAAGTGACTCCCAACGGAGTTTGGGCCATCGTTCAAAATGACACTATGGCTGATCAGTTTTACGAAATCGGGCCAGAATTTGCAGTACATTTGGCCAATGTCCGCTCCAGTTATATTTTGCTATCTGGGTAAGAGTCTCAAAAAAGAAAATATAGACAATTTGAGATGGTTGATAAAATAGTAGTCGATTCATTTGCTAATCTACAGGAAGTGGCCCAAAAATCACAGACAACAACAGACATCCAATTCATTTAAACATGGAGGACGGGCTGTGAATGCTTTATGTGTGAGTGCCATTGACGGGGCTAGACGTCCAATCCATTTTTACATGAGTGACACGACCAAACATTGCTACGATGCGTGCTAACTACACATACGATGAGACAATGTCACACGTTGTGAACTTGTGACAGAAACAATGTCACATTTTTGTCCCGAAAGACGAAAACTGGCATTCGTCTTGAAATGTTCTAGTCACCCGAGCCACATCACCTCATCGTCGTCATAAAAAAAATTGTTTGTCGACGAAATATTTTCGTTATCGTCATTGTTGATGAAAGCAACACTGACGAGTAGGCTAGTGAATTTGTGTCCTCTCCTAGCATAAGTGATTAGCACATGAGCTAGGCTAATGTACTAATGTGGTATAAAGGCATTGACTGTACAGTTAATACCAGTATCAGACTTGATACCAAATTGAACAAACATTAAAAAAATAAATAAAATTGACCTTTGACAAGTTGTTTGAAATTACGTATCTTACCATGAATGGTTTACAATAGAATATGGTAAGATAAGAAATAAAGGTTAAGATATGAAACAGCACGTCACATGAGTAACACGACCAAACACCGCTGTGATTTGTGCTAACTACACATACAATGAGACAAAGTCACATTTCCGTCTCGTTGCTGTCTCATCACATGAAAACTGGCATTCGTCTCGTTATGTTCAAGTCTCCCGAGCCACATTTTTATCTCGTCATCGTCATAAAACAATTGTTCGCCGACGAAATATTTTCGTTATCGTCATTGTTGATGAAAGCAACACTGACGAGTAGGCTAGTGAATTTGTGTCCTCTCCTAGCATAAGTGATTAGCACATGAGCTAGGCTAATGTACTAATGTGGTATAAAGGCATTGACTGTACAGTTAATACCAGTATCAGACTTGATACCAAATTGAACAAACATTAAAAAAATAAATAAAATTGACCTTTGACAGGTTGTTTGAAATTACGTATCTTACCATGAATGGTTTACAATAGAATATGGTAAGATAAGAAATAAAGGTTAAGATATGAAACAGCACGTCACATGAGTAACACGACCAAACACCGCTGTGATTTGTGCTAACTACACATACAATGAGACAAAGTCACATTTCCGTCTCGTTGCTGTCTCATCACATGAAAACTGGCATTCGTCTCGTTATGTTCAAGTCTCCCGAGCCACATTTTTATCTCGTCATCGTCATAAAACAATTGTTCGCCGACGAAATATTTTCGTTATCGTCATTGTTGACAAAAACAACACTGAATAGTAGGCGAGGGAACTTGTGCCTAATATACTAAAGTAGTATAAAGGCAGTGGCTGTAGACTTAATACCAGTATCAGACTTTACCAAAAGGAACAAACATTAAAAATGTTTTTATATATTTTGGCCTTTGAGAAACTCTTTGAAATTACATATTTTACCATTAAAGGTTTACAATATAATATAGTAAGATAAGAAATATAAGATATGAAAAAGCAAAATCCGGGCCATACATTAATGTATTGTCTGCTACTTTGGACCAGTTCTAGCCCAAAACTGGTTGCTGATCAGGCAACGGAGTTCGGGCCATTGTTCAAAATGACGCTATGGCTGATCAGTTTTACGAAATCGGGCCAGAATTTGCAGTACATTTGGCTCATATCCGCTCCAGTTATATTTTGCTATCCGAGTAAGAGTCTCAAAAAGGAAATTATAGACAATTTGAGATAGTAGATAAAATAGTAGTCGATTCATTTGCTAATCTACAGGAAGTGGCCCACAAATCACAGACAACAACAGACATCCAATTCATTTAAACATGGAGGGCGGGCTGTGAATGCTTCATGTTTGAGTGCCATTGACGGGGCTGGACGTCCAATCCATTTTGAGCATTCGCCCCTCCTATCCGTTAAATATATATTATGGGTTTTCCGACAACCTCGCCTTAAACCATATCATACGTTATGGAATCGGACAAAAATGTGTCTATTTACTTCCAAGGGCATTTTTATATGCAGGTTGTGTTTGTTCTCCAAACAGCACGAGCGCTTCATTTTTTAAAAACATCCCTTAAATCCCTCGGAATGGCTGATTGCGGCGTTGTCGAAGAATAGAGGGTCATATTTTATTTCTGGTTTATTTGAACGGGCCGTGGTAATTAACGCAGCATGTCCTGTATCTGGCCCGAGGCCTGGAGTTAAACAAGTTTATTGTGAAATGTTTGCGTTCTCAGCAGCGGCAGCGAGGCCGACGAGCCCACACACGGAATTATTATTATTTCATACTCTAGGGCGGGAGGGAAAAGCCAAGCTGGGGAGGACTTTGGAGCGCTTATTGTTTTTGATTACAATGAGAGTCTTTTTAAAATAGATCAGCGAGGACGTCTGAAGGTGTTTACGCAAACCCCTGATGTTCCAGATTAGCGTTTTTTTTTTTTTTTTTTTGGTGGGAGCCGGCTTGCAACACCGATGAGCCAAGCGGGACTCTTTTGAAGGCTAACGTGTGCAGCTGCTACTAGAAACTGATGCATTGTGGGAGAGCGTCCATCGCGTGTCTTATCAGACATGTCGGTGTGGTTGTTGGAACTAGTGTTGCACCGATTCTAGGAATGGAAGTGACATTGATACGGCATCGGTATTGGCTTGGTACCAGTGTTGTTTTCGTCAACGATGTCATAACAAAAATATTGTGTCAACGTTCAATTTTTTCATGACGATGCACAGACATTTAAAGACTAAAGCAACATGGCATATCTAGCCATGTTAAGAAAACAAAACTTACCAAGCAGCACCTTTTACAAAAGAGACATCTGGATCCTGGAGAGGACACCGGTGAGTAAGCGTGAGTGTGTACATCACATGAGTGACACGACCAAACACTACTACGATGAGTGCTAAATACACATACGATAAGAAAATGTCACACATTGCAAACTTGTGAAAGAAACTGTCGTATTTTAGTCTCGTCAGACGAAAACTGGCAATCGTCTCATTATGTTCTAGTCTTAATTATAAATTAATATAGATTGACGTTATCGTCATTGTTGATGAAAACAACGCTGTGTAGTGGGCGACGGGTCACTTTTTTTTTTTTTTTTTTAAATGTAGGATAGGGAGCTCGTGCCTTCTCCTAGCATAAGTGATTAGCACATGAGCTAGGCTAATGTACTAATGTGGTAAAAATCAGTAACTGTAGACTTAATACCAGTATCAGACTTGATACCAAATTGAACAAACATAAAAAAAAAAAACACACAGATTTTGGCCTTTCACAAACTGTTTGAAATTACATATTTTACCATTGATGAGTTACAATATAATATTGTAAGATAATAAATAAATGTTAATATATGAAACAGCAGGTCACATGAGTGACACAACCAAACTCTACTACGATGCGTGCTAACTACACATACGATAAGAAAATGTCACACATTGCAAACTTGTGACAGAAACTGTCGCATTTTAGTCTCGTCAGACGAAAACTGGCAATCGTCTCATTATGTTCTAGTCGTAATTATAAATTAATATAAATTGACGTTACCGTCATTGTTGATGAAAACAACACTGAGGAGCCGGTGACGGGTCAAATTTTTTTTTTTTTTAAATGTAGGATAGGGAGCATGTGCCGTGATTAGCACATGAGGTAGGCTAATGTACTAATGTGGTAAAATTAGTAACTGTAGACTTAATACCAGTATCCGACTTGATACCAAATTGAACAAACATTTTAAAAAAAAACACAGATTTTGGCCTTTCACAAACTGTTTGAAATTACATATTTTACCATTGATGAGTTACAATATAATATTTTAAGATAAGAAATAAATGTTAGTATATGAAACAGCACGTCACATGTGTGAGACTGCTACGTTGCGTGCTAACTACACATACGATAAGAAAATGTCACACATTGTGAACTTGTGACAGAAACGAGGTCGCATTTTAGTATTGTCAGACGAAAACTGGCAATCGTCTCATTATGTTCTAGTCGTTATTATAAATTAATATAAATTGTCGTTATAATCATTTTTGATGAAAACAACACTGATTAGTCGGCGACAGGTCAATTTTTTTTTTTTTTTTTAATGTAGGATAGGGAGCTTGTGCCTTCTCCTAGCATGTGATTAGCACATGAGCTAGGTTAATATACTAATGTGGTAAAAAATCAGTAACTGTAGACTTAATACCAGTATCAGACCTGATACCAAATTGAACAAACATAAAAAAAAAAAATAAATAACCACAGATTTTGGCTTTTGACAAACTGTTTGAAATAACATATTTTACCGATGATGAGTTACGATATAATAAGAATAAGATAAGAAATGAATGTTAATATATGAAACACTGCTACGATGATGCTAACTACACATACACAGAGACAATGTCACACGTTGTGAACTTATGACAGAAACAATGTCTCATTTCTGTCTCATTGTCGTCTCGTCAGATGAAAACTGGCATTCGTGTCGTTATGTTCTAGTCTCCCGAGCCACATTTTTAGTTCGTCATCATCATAAAAAAAAATTTCGTCGACGAAATATTTCCATTATCGTCATTGTTGACAAAATCAACAATGAATAGTAGGCTAATGAACTTGCACCCTCTCCTAGAATAAGGGATTAGCACATGAGCTAGGCTAATGTACAAATGTGGTATAAAGGCAGTGACTGTAGACTTAATACCAGTATCAGATTTGATACCAAATTGAAAAAAAAAAAAAAAAAAATTGACCTTTGAGAAACTATTTGAAATTACATTACCATTAAAGGTTTACAATATAATATGGTAAGATAATAAAAGATATGAAACAGCACGTCACATGAGTGACACGGCCAAACACTGCTACGATGGTGCTAACTCACGTATGCTGAGACAATGTCACACGTTAACTTGTGACAGAAACGATGTCGCATTTTTGTCTCGGAAAAAACCTGACAGTCCTGTTATGTTCTAGTGTCCCGAGACACAATTTTAGCTCATCATCGTCATGAAAAAATTGTCGACGAAATATTATCGTTATTGTCATTGTTGACAAAAACAACACTGAACAGTAAGCTAGTGAACTTGTGCCCTCTCCTAGAATAAGTGATTAGCACATGAGCTAGGCTAATGTGGTATAAAGGCAGTGACTGTAGACTTAATACCAGTATCAGTCTTGATACCATTGAACAAGCATTTTTAAAAAACAAAACAAAAACAAAGATTTTGGTCTTTGAGAAACTGTTTGAAATTACATATTTTACCATGAAAGGTTTACAATATAATATGGTAAGATAAGAAATAAAAGATATGAAACAGCACGTCACATGAGTGACACAACCAAACATTGCTACGATGCGTGCTAACTACACATACGATGAGACAATGTCACACGTTACTTGTGACAGAAACAATGTCGCATTTTTGTCCCGACGGACGAAAACTGGCATTCATCTTGAAATGTTCTAGTCTCACGAGCCACATCACCTTATCATTGTCATAAAAAAAATTGTTTGTTGACGAAATATTTTCGTTATCGTCATTGTTGATGAAAGCAACACTGACGAGTAGGCTAGTGAACTTGTGTCATCTCCTAGCATAAGTGATTATGCTAGTACATGAGCTAGGCTAATGTACTAATGTGGTATAAAGGCATTGACTGTACAGTTAATACCAGTATCAGACTTGGTACCAAATTGAATAAACATTAAAAAAAAACAAAAAAAAATTGACCTTTGACAGGTTGTTTGAAATTACATATCTTACCATTAATGGGTTACTATAGAATATGGTAAGATAAGAAATAAAGGTTAAGATACGAAACAGCACGTTACATGAGTAACACGACCAAACACTGCTGTGATTCGTGCTAACTACACATACAATGAGACAATGTCACATTTCCGTCTCGTTGCTGTTTCGTCAGATGAAAACTGGCATTCGTCTCGTTATGTTCTAGTCTCCCGAGCCACATTTTAATCTCGTCGTCGTCATAAAAAAAATTGTTCGTCGACGAAATATTTTCGTTATCGTCATTGTTGACGAAAACAACACTGAATAGTAGGCGAGGGAACTTGTGCCCTCTCCTACATAAGTGATTAGCACATGAGCTAGGCTAATGTACTAATGTAGTATAAAGGCAGTGACTGTAGACTTAATACCAGTATCAGACTTTACCAAAAGGAACAAACATTAAAAAAAAAAAAAAAAGATTTTGGCCTTTGAGAAACTGTTTGAAATTACATATTTTACCATTAAAGGTTTACAATATAATATAGTAAGATAAGAAATATAAGCTATGAAAAAGCACGTCACATGAGTGACACGACCAAACACTAATACAATGCACGCCAACTAGACATACGATAAAATATTGTCAGTTATTGTTAACTTGTGACAGAAACGATGTAGCATTTTCTTCTCGGACAAAAACTGGCATTCGTCTCGTTATGTTCTAGTCTCCCGAGCCACAATTTTAGCTCATCATCGTCATGAAAAAATTGTCGACGAAATATTATCGTTATTGTCATTGTTGACAAAAACAACGCTGAACAGTAAGCTAGTGAACTTCCCGTGCCCTCTCCTAGAATAAGTGATTAGCACATGAGCAAGGCTAATGTGGTATAAAGGCAGTGACTGTAGACTTAATACCTGTATCAGACATGATACCAAATTGAAAAACAAAAAAAACAAAGATTTTGGCCTTTGAGAGGTTATTTCAAATTACATATATTACCATTTATGGGTTACAATAGAATAGGGTAAGATAAGAAGATAAAGGTTACGATATGAAACAGCACGTCACATGAATGACACGACCAAACACTGCTACGATGCGTGCGAACTACACATACAATAAATTGAAAACTGTTTTTGGCCTTTGAGGGACTGTTTGAAATGGTGAGAATGAACTATTTTACTATTTATAGCTTACAAAATGATATGGAAAAATAAGAAAGAAAGATATGAAACAATGATTAGAAATCAGTTGAAAATAGTCGTCTGGGTAGACTGGAACACGAATGTTTAGTGCTGCATGCGACAATAAAGATGTATCAGATCGAATAATGACACGACAGGATACGATACTATAGCGCTAGAGTGAGATACTATAAAATACTCAAATCGGTGTGACACGCGCGCTCAACAAGTAGCGGCCGAGCTCCATCGATCCACTTGACTGCAAAGCCCAAATCTCGACTGTACCATTTGAACCTTTTCAATATTTAATCACCACGCACGCACACACTTTTACTACAGATGGCACTTATTGGCGTGCGCGCGACATATAAACGGCGTGCGGTGGCCGTCTTGCGCCCAGACTGCAGCCCGCTTTGACCTTGAGCGGCCATATTCATTACATCATTAAGTTACCTCTTCATTAACTTTTCATTGTTTATGAAGAAAAAAAGAAGAGGAGGAGGAGGAAGAAGGGGGAGGGGCTAAAACACAATGCTTCCACATGTGCATAAAAGAACAAATGCGGAGCAAGTTTGCACTTGATCACATCTTTTTTTTTTTGCAAGTTATTTTTATGATGTTTGCGCAGCGCCGAGGCTGAGCGGCGAAAGATCACGGAGCAATTAGCGAGCCCGACGCGTTAAGGCGGGGGAACAGAAAAAAAAAACGTCTCAAGAGGCGTTAATAAAACAACTTTAAACATGCTGAGCAGGACATTTATGCAAATGGGAAAAAAGGAGGGGGAAAATGCAATGTGTAATCAAATTGGGGCAAGGCAGATAAAGCATCTTTTTCCTCTGTGGGTGTTCTTTCTCTTCTTTCGCAAGCCAGAACGCAGGAATTTGCTTTTTTCCCCCAGCTTTGTGAAAACGGAAAGCGAGGCGCGACTGCGAGTGATGTTTCAGCGCCATTGACGCCGCAAGACGTCCGATCCGTTTCGATCGGGAGGGGCGGATGAACGAACGTTAAAAGGGATTTTAGCCTTGGTGGATTCTAGTTTGACATTGCTGTCTCAGAGAAAACCAGTTAGAGGCCTCCAAACAGCTTATAAAGTGAGTGTCAAAAGTCTACACACCCCTATTTTTGATAACTCCAAAAATCCAAAATATGGAGAGCATTTTCTCGTATTTACCGATCGACTGTTTGTATTAATCTAGCATAATATAATCTATAAGGGAATAGTATCATTTATCGTATTTACTGTTTGTATTATTCTAACACACTCAATCTAAAATAAATAGCACTTATACCATAGTTTAAGGAAAACAAGCAGACTATATTTGACAGAGGGCATAAGAGATACATGACGCCTTGTTATCACGGAAGCACAGCGCGTGCGTCATACAACTGACTGAGCAAGATTGACGCACCAACTCTCGCAATCTGTTCTCCCGGACAGTCCAGAACAAATGGCGGGACGCCCTGTCCCAACACAAAGAACACTGGAGAACGCCTGATATCCAACTGATAAACTCCAAGATCCCCTTTGAAGCTGAGGTGGCAAAATCCACAATCTTCGTTGCCTGGACAATAGTAACTCCTGAATCCTCCTGTCCAATCCACAAACAGACAATAATCCTAAAAACACCCTACTTCCTGCCCACAGCCCACCCCGCGAGAGCCTTCAAAAGACTGAATATTTAACTAATCGCGGTCATTTTTTTTCGGGAACCTTTTGTTGAGGTGTGATAGGGTGACCTTGCCTCCCCGCCTGAGTGTTTCTGTTTCGCCTTCCAGTTTTGATCACTGTCGACCAGAATAAATTGTAGTGCTTCAACTATTAATCTATTAACTCGAGTATTCAATTATAAAAAAAATATGCAAATTAAATTTTGTTGCTTCGAGTATTGGTTTAATCAAAGTGTTGTTGTAATGGTTTATTTTGAAAGTGTTTGCATTTAGTATTATTGATTAGGGCGGATACCCTGCCCTCTGGTCTGCCTCTTTCACACACGACTGAATCCAACAGCTCCCTGTTTAGACCAACGTAAGCTGTTTTTTTTTTTTTTATAGCTAATGTTTTCTAATGCATTCATAATTTAGTTTATAAGTATATTTAGCCGTTTTTGTGGGAATATGTGTCTGAACCATTTGTTAAGAGCATTGTTTAAAAAAAAAAAAAAAAAAAAACTTAAGCATTTTATAACATTTAAGTTAGCAGACGTTTTCTATGTAAGTTAGCCAATTGTTCTTTTGTTGTACATAGATCGTTTTTTAAAAAAAAAAAAAACTTATTATACTGAGGCATAGCTCAGGTATTGTCATTTTTCATGTTCCTTATCCGATTACTCGATTATTCGAACTAACAAGTCCATCGATTAATCGACTACTAAAATATTCGATAGCTGCTGCCCTAAGAAATTGCAAACTTCTTTTCGGTGAACCTTCTTTTAACCTTTCAAAATGGAGTTAGTACAAAAGGTTAAGACTAAAGTGAACGCGCAGACTTTGGCCTTCTGGTCAGATTGGGGTCTCGCCGGCCCGGGTCGGAGCTGCGCCAGCGCGGTTCCGGCAGTCTGGCTAGAAGGTCAGATTCCTTCAACTTATTATGGCAAATTGCATTGTGATGGATGCATTAATAATGATAAATGTCACAACTTGAAGGTTTTCCAAATAAACATTCTGTGGAAAATAAGAGAACTTCAACTGAAGTTATGGAACAACTGCTGATACAATTATTATTCAACTCAAAAATAGCGCAAAAAGCATGTTCTCTCTGAGATGATCCTGGCAAGTACGTGTTAATATGGCACTGCCACAAACAAACATGGATCACTCAGTGCTTCCACGTAGGCAATCATAGGACCAGAGTCTAGACCAGTGGTTCTTAACTGGGAATCAATCGAAGCCTTGGGGTTCGGTGAGTAAACCTCAGCAGTTCGGTGAAGGTTAAGAAGCACAGAGCCCTATTTTGTACGCTGACTAAACCTAGGCAAAGTGGTATTTTAAGCCAGGTTTTGGAATGGTTTGTCCTAAATTTACAGGCTTTATTTCATTTGTTTCAACTGCTAGTCCTCTATCCAATGGGAGGAGAAATTGGTTTGCTCGGTGGAAGGTTGACTAGCACTCGCTAAGAGGAAGTATAACACACCTACAGGCAGCATGAACTGCGTAGATAATTTTTTTTAAAAATGTGCGTAAATTTACATCATGAAAATAATATGTGATGCAAGGATGTGACAATATAATGAGAATGTACACGTAAAACCAAAAGGAACAGTGTACTAATGTGAAAATCAACAGCAAAATTATTTGTAATAAATTAGAAATCTGGAAGAAATTTGAACAGGAATTTAATTCGATCTTGCTAGGTTTTGAATTAGTAAAAAAATGGCTTTTTTTTATGAAAGTCCGAAGCGTTCGGTGAATGCACCTGTGAAACTCGCAGGGTTCATTACCTTTAGCAAGGTTAAGAACCAATGGTCTAGACAATGAGTGACAATTCCCAGAAGGCATTTTACTTGGCGTTTGCACATGATATTTAACCCCTTTAAGGTCTGGGCCTATTTTGTCTGATTTTGCATGCCTTTGAAGTTGCCTTTATATTTCAAAGAAAGAATTGTTTACGATGGCCTGGTTTGGTCCCTTTTTTTGTGACACCTTGAACTTCATGTCCAAATTGTTGTTTCCTTCACTGATCAATTATAAATCATCATTTTGGGCCCAAAAAGACCAAAAATTCCAAAATCGTTTTGTCAAAATTTGTAATATTGATGTCCAATTGACAACCAAACATGCGTAACGAACCGTTTTGAAACTTTGTAATATTTATTCAACATGTTAGGATGAACATTCAACCAAAAAAATTTAGAATAAATAGTCTTATATTTGACAATTCAACATAAACAACAGGTATAGCCATAGGCGTTTTTTGCCTTTATACATGCTCCAGTCAAAACAGGTTATATACAGCAGACCTAACAGTGAAGAACAGTGAAAAAATATATACCATCTAACACAAAAAGTGTTTAGAGCCCATCTCTTTATGAGTTTAGGTATTGCGGCCAATCGCCTGATGAAAACTATGTACACACAATCAAGCTTCTTGAACACACATTTATATACACAAATTGAGAAGATTGATGTGGGGAAAAAAATATATATATAACATTGGGGGGAAAAAAGCATTTTCAAAAATATTTACAATAAACAAGTTAAATTTTTTTCAGTCATGCCACTCCGAAAAGCAGTTTCGTCCTGGAATTAGACACGGCTACATCACACAGCTCACACTTCCATGGGGTGTCGGTCCTCTTTCCACCTTTCCATTTTCATTTCACTTTGCTTTCATTGTCACTATAAATGTACATGAAAATAAGTCAGTATTTATGAAAATAATAAAGTATAAAATAAAAATATATACAGCAATAAATAATAATGGAAATCTATATGTATGACAATAGAAAGAATACCATAGCTGAATATGTGCTACATCCCTAATCTTCATATAGAAAGAAGAACACCACAAATTATAAATTCCTGCCTGGGATACCCACAGTGCACGTACGACTTTGATCTGATATGCACATTTTATTATTATATACACAAACACACACTTATATTGCATCAAAATTAACTTTGTCTTGCAATATCAAAAGAAACTTTCAAAAGAAACGTTTTCAGCATGAAAAAAAAGAGTGAGTTGGTTTACCTCTGCTGCTCGTCGATGGCGTCACCCACGTGTTCAAATCCGTCACTATCTTCACTCGAGGACTCTTCCGAAGAAGACGATGATGACGAATTTGGACCATCCTCTTCCTCAAGTTGATCAGAAGCACAATTGCTTGCGCTAAATTTAGTTTTCCGTTCATTGTCAAAGTCACACAAAGTCGCTGCTCGATCCAGCAGTATCCAACTGGCCGTCGCTCGCCACCTCGCTGCTTCAGAACACTCCTCCTCCCTCTCGTTCGGTTGAACCTCGCACCGCAGTTATATTTATATTAAAAAAAAAAAAAAAAAACGCATTTTGTGCTTCCACTGTGACTTCGAAAGGGTTCGTTTGATTTGTGTTTTTTTCATGGAGCTTCCGTTTTGAAAAAGGACTAGAAATGATGGAAATATAGACATAAACAAATGATCCATGCAGCGTTTTAATGTTTTTTTGAGAGGACAATAAAACTATAAAACTTAAATGACAATATCTCACGTTCTAGTTGGTCGATTGACTTCAAATAATAACGAGAGTAAACCGCAACTTCCGCACTTTAAAACGAGACCAACCAACGGCATGTGGGTGACGTAATTAAAACGTGAGGGCGCTTCAAAGACGACGTGCGCTGAGGACGCGCCGGCGCATCCTTCGACTCTCAAGGTTTAATTGTAAATGATGTGTTGTTTTACTTTTCTTAGCGACTATTTCTTTCTAGTAACTAATCAAATCAAATTTATTTATATAGCCCTTTACAAACTCGACAGGTCCTTAATTTGCTTTACAACAACGGAAAATATTAGTTCATGATAACGGCAGGGAAGTATTATATAATAAAATTGAAAAAAAAAATAAAAAACACATCATGCTAAAAGTCAAAACAGCAAATTAAAGAATAAAACAAATATAATCCAAAAACATAGTCCTGAGAACAGAGTACCCTAAATTTCGCACTATAAGGCGCACCTTACTATAAGCAGCAGCCCACCAAATTTGGCACGAAAACGGCATGTGTTCATAGATAAGCCGCACTGGACTATAAGCCGCAGCTGTCCTCACTGTATCATGGGATATTTACACCAAAAGATATTAACTGGTACAACCTTATTTGACAGCGGCATCATACGACCGACTGTCATAAGACCAAATGAACCATCACTAAACTTTGAACCAATTAGTGCACAGCTTTATTGCTTCAAAAAGCTTCATTTGGCCATCACTGCTCCCTTGGGGGAGACAGTCAACCTCTGCTGCCACCTGCTGTTGACTGTTGTCATCCAACATGCCTTTTAGCATGCATTGCAGCGCTACAGATGTAAATAACAATCAAAAATCATGTTCTGTGCTAAATATTTCTTCAGTTACTGTTCCAATTGTTTCATCAATTGCTAGTTATAGTATTTGCTAACACTTTATTTGACAGTTGTGCCATACGACTGTCATTACACAATCATAATTATGACGTGTCTCTGTCCTGAGCATTCATGAATGCTTATAACAGATGTCATTAAGTGTTATCCGGCAAATGATCTCACTTTTGAATGGATGCAAAAGATCCAAGATGGACAAAAATTGAGTTGGTGACATAATTTGCCAAATGACACTTAATGACATAAGCATTCAGTAATGTCCGTGATAGTGTCATGTCATAATTTTGATGATCTTATGACAGTTTTATGACACCGCTGTCAAATAAACTGTTACCTAAAAAAAAAAAATCAACAAATATGCCGCACTGAGAGCCACAGGTATCAAAATGAAGGAAAATTACGGTAGTTATATGTTATAATACTTCATTTTTCATTTATTGTTCATGTTATTTGTACACCATGAGTGATTCAGGTCTTTCCCCCAGTTAACAAATCTCTAACATTTTAGTTTGGACACATCTAGAGGTCTTTCTAAGCATAGCTGCTGCGCTAAACGTACAAAAGCTGCAGACTTGTGAATTAACGTTTAGGCCGACAAATATTGAATGAGAATGTCAACATAGACTACCGCTGTTCTAGTAGGCTTTTCACAGGCGCGAAGACTTTTAGTAAACATGAAGACTTCCAATGCTAAGATAAAGCTAAAACGACATCTTTTGCAACTGAGGTCACAAAATGGAAAGTGTAGACGTTCCATCTTTGAAAGACTCACTTCCTGTTCCATTGACTGATTTAATTGGACTTACTATATATACGCACTGGGTAAAGTTGTCAAACGTGACGCAGTACACACGCACAGCTGCCGCGCCGCCATCATGTCAGCAGCCGTTTGACAAAAGAGGTGGGCGGAGATCGCGTCAACGCCGATACGTCGTCATCGGACGTGTGTGACATGTGTTGGCGAGGGAGCGAGGGACCTGCTCGCCCCAGGGATGGTGTGTCACATAAGCTCCATCACAAGGCCGCTTTATTGGGCCTGGCATGGGTCAGACCCCTACTGTCGTCTTCAAATATGGCCGACACCTGCTCGCCTCGCGCACACACATTAGCGTCCGTGTGGGCGCGCACACACACAATTCATCTGGTGTTTTGTGGTTAATTGCAAGAAAAGAAAGACAAGGAATGTTCACGTCCCAGATTTCTGACTGGCTACGCTTACAGTTTACTTACTTGGAAAAAACAAGAACAGCATTTACTGTATTATTCATTGATTTATTTCATTTCATTGCAATTTTTATGTATTGGGTTCACTTGCTTTATTTCTTTATTGATATTGTTATTATGGCACAAAATACACACCAAGGGTGTAGGTTTGGTCCCAACATTGGTTGGGACGATATAACAGGATAACCTGCATGTACACTTTTTGCCGGGGACGGAACATTACCAAACAGATTGGGTGAACGGGGAGTCAGGGCTACATTTCTTACCAGTAAGAACCTAATTAGTTGATAGGCTAAATCAGGGGTCCCCAAACTTTTTCCTGTGAGGGCCACATAACTTTTCCCTTCTCTGATGAGGGGCCGGCGTCAGTTAATAACAAGAAAAGTGTGACGATTGCAGGAGTGCCCAAATGTAAAAAAATATTGTTTTTCAGAAAGCCACAATCAAATAACCATTGATGGATTCTTCACAGGACAAAAGTAAATAAAATTAAAAAATATATAATACAATATAACTAATTATTATTATTATATTATATTATTATTATAATTATTGACATCACCAATGGCGAGCTACTATAATTTTTGTTTGAAAATTTTACAAATTTTATTAAAACGAAAAAATTAAGAGGGGTTTCAATATAAAATTTCTATAACTAACTCTATAATGTGCTAACATTTATCTTTTAAGAACTACAAGTCTTTCTATCCATGGATCGCTTTAACAGAATGTTAATAATGTTAATGCCATCTTGTTGATTTAATGTTATAATAAATACAGTACTTATGTACCGGATGTTGAATGTATCAGTCTTGTGTATTATTTTTCCATTCTAACAATAATTTACAGAAAAATATGGCATATTTTATAGATGGTTTGAATTGCGATTAATTACGATTAATTAATTTTTAAGCTGTGATAAACTCGATTAAAAATTGTAATCGTTTGACAGCCCTAAATGTTATGTTATGTTATATTATATAAATAACAACAATATAATAACAATATAATATTATATTCTATTATAACACTATTAATTGAATGATTAACAACCAAATGAAATTACCCTCTCTGGGTTCTTCACAGAAAAAGCCAGAAAATAAATAACACACGTAAAAAAAAAAAAAAAAAAAAAAATGTTCAGGGGCCGGACCAAATGTGGAGGTGGGCCGTAGTTTGGGGACCCCTGGGCTAAATGATCGATGCAAAACAAATTTGTATTTATTGATACTAAATTTCATATGTATTGGTTCAGATGATACACCATTCAATTCGAACCTTTGGTTTCAAAAACTACTAACGAAACATTTTGAAAACATCCAGAATAAGGGTCTGGATTTTATTAGCAAATTTCAATTGCAATATTTGAACATCACCTACATTATATTACTATACACAATAAATACAAACTTGTAAATAATCTCTTCGATATCCAGGAATGCAAATAATAAACATTTGTCTCAACATTGTCTAAATAAAGATAACTGAAAACACTTCTAAGTCTGGCCATAACAAAAATAAATAAAAATGGAGCCTTCCTTCAGGTAAAACACTACTGTTTTTGTCCACAAGCACAGTCAAACTCAACAAAAAATAACGCTCCTTGGGCTGCTTTAGGACCACATAAATAAAATAAAAATTGGGGATAAGGGGGTAATCCTCAGTTCACAACATTTCTCACAGTTCAATTAATCTTAACAGTAGAAAAACACATAGAGGAGGACATTTCTCTTGAAGTAGCTTTCTACTCGAGTTTTGCAGGTTAGCAAATTCACACAGTTTAATGTTAGAATAACTATGATGCAGGCCGGACTTTAGGGGCAAAATTTGTGGTGTGTTCCTCATTTCCACAACACTGACGTCTTTTTACATTACTTTTAATGGCTGCTGCTGCTGCTGGCCGAAAAAAAAAAAAAAACTTCTGATATCTGTCCTCTTCAAACAGTGCGGTGGAGGCGGTATGTTGTCGACATGTATTGCATTCGGGGCCGTTAGAGCGTGTGTGTGTGTCTTGGGGTCAATTCATCAGCCAATAAAAGAAGAAAAAGAAGGACTGGTACATTCAGCAGCTAAAAACGGGTAAATTTAAGTCTGACCATAATGAAAATAATTCACTTAATAATCGTATGCACAATTCTGTCCTCACAACATATAGGAAGACAAGCTAAATGACCTATCTAACTGAAGTCATTATATAATGCAAATAAGGTTGCTTAAAAGTTGGTGGGGACAATTTGAGCATCCTGAAAAGTTGCTAGTGTAACGCCCCTACTGTCCCTATACAAACCTACGCGCTTGAGACACACAGAGAGATATTTAATTCAATACTCCACTTAAATTTAATTTATACAAATTTTAAATATTTAACCTGACATTTGAATAAACATCATTAAATTATAAAAACTAAAATAAATACATATAAAGTAGTTTTTTTTAATCATTGAAATTTGTACTTTGCAGTGCTTATTTTTTCATTCAAATGGTTTCATCCATTGCATTATTCCCCCCCCCCAACATTTGTGTTCTATTTTATTAAGATTCACAAGCATTTTGTATTGCGATTTAACAATTCTTTCCATTCAATTTACATTTCCTTTTCATTTTGCTCCATTTAAGAAAAGTAAAAGCAAAACGTGTGCGTCGATACCACTCTGCCTTCACATTCCACATGTCTACACTAAACGCACACACACACACACACAATCACTGTATTATTGATATAGTGAGATCCAGTGGAACGTCCCAAATCCAATGTCCTTGAAGTTGTTTTTTTGGCAACACGTACAGTACGCCTCTTGAGCGGCCCAGTCGTACAGTACATGACGTCACGTTGGAGCGCTCCGTTTAGTCAACAATCAACTGTTTTGCCCTTTCTATGAAATTTTCCTGAAGAGTTGTGAGTAGGCCCGCACAATATATGGTTTGAATAGCGCCATCGCGATGTGCGCATGCGCAATAGTATTATCGCAGGACGTGCGATTATTATTCTTATTTTTTTAACACGTAAAGTTTGGGTTTGCTTCATAAAAGCAGCACGTGTGCTGAAACATGGCTTAGTGTATCTTTTTTTATATAGGGTTTAACCCTACACCCTTAACAGTCCTCATCATTCACAGTTAAACCCCCTTCATATGGATTAAACAATATTATACGAATAAAATCATATATTGCTGTTTTGCATTTTTTGCACTTAAATAAAGTTCTTCAATATATGAACAAGTACAAACTGCAATTTCTGGAGAAATTACTCGAGGGCTTTGCCGTGTGGATATACAGATCTTAGCCCGTGCCAGTTGATCTACGGACATTTCGGGGACAATATCAGGTCACTTCCTGTGGATTTAGGGACATTTGGGAGACATGTCCTGGTCATATCAGGTCATTTGGGGACATTTAGGGGACGTGTCCTGGTCATATGTCATTTGTGGACATTTGGGGGGCGTGTCCTGGTCATATCAGGTCATTTGTGGACATTTGGGGGGCGTGTCCTAGTCATATCAGGTCATTTTGGGACATTTGGGGGGCGTGTCTTGGTCATATCAGGTCATTTGAGGACATTTGGGGGATGTGTCCTGGTCATAGGTCATTTGTGGATATTTGGGGGGGCGTGTCCTGGTCATATCAGCTCATTTGGGGACATTTGTGGGGCGTGTCTTGGTCATATCAGGTCATTTGGGGGGCGTGTCCAATTGATATCTGTTTATTTCATGGACATAAATGTAGTATTGAATATCTGATTGGGTATTTTTTTTAATATTGATATTGAGTTATATATTTTTTGTGAGCATAGTAAAAAAAATGACAGTAACTTTATAATAAAGCTATCTGTAAGAACTAGACAATAAATCATTACTAAACTGTTAATAAATGATATGTTGTTGAGTGTTTGTTAACAGTTTGTTAAGCATTTGTAATGATGCCTTATTGACAGCCAGAGGCATCACTCGGTTTTCAGATGGAGGGGGGGGGGGGGTTTGCCCCCCAGGAGATGACCAAGATGTAGCATACAAACATAAAACTTGAGAAATAACTAACAAAGACTGATAATTTATTCATGATTATTGTTGTTGTTTCAGCCTATTTTTAATACAGTAGAACAATAGGAAAAAAATGGCTACAATTGCAAGTTACTTGGTAGATGGAAGCATCATAGAATGCCATCTGTTCTTAAAGGTGGCAAATCGGTCTCTCACTCTGCTCTGACTCATACAGGTAAATTAAGGTGGTGATTATTATTAGTATATTATTGCTCCTGTGCTTATCTATGCGTAAAGTGAGAAACACAGCTGATTCTCCATAAAGAAGTCACCCCAAAGATAGTGTGTGCATAATACATTTCAGACTAACTAGCTAGCAGCAGCGTCATTTTAGAGCTGGGATGTAACTTTTGACCGCAAAACAACAAAAGTAAGACGTGCGCAGAGATTGTCTGTAGAAGCAGCAGCCAGGTTTTATTAGTCAAACTCGGAGCAGTTGGTGAATTAATTACATGGTACTTTCTGCTGTTAGTCGGGGGCTGGAGCTAACTGTTACTACCAGCAGTGATAAGTACTCACTTTGGAAAACCTTCTTATGTCCATCCTGCATCCATCTATTCACACTCTGCTCTATCCAGACAGCTGTCAAAATCAGACAACTCCCGTTTCAGTCAACCAAATTGCAGAAACGTGCCCCTTCACATCCTCAGTAACGATAACGGCGTTAAAAAGATGGGAAAAGTAATTCATTAGATTACTCATTACTGAGTAAAAAAACGCTGTTATACTCCAACGCCGGCCCGGTTCTGACAAGGTCACAGGGAAAACACGGAGTGGATTTTCAGTGATGTGGGCGTTCTCTATATGAACAAGTGGAATGAATTGGACAATTACGCACTGAAGGACACACTGAATTATGCTCTCTACCTTACTCATATTTAATTTAATAATGATATTATGATATATATCATATATATGACATTATCATATTATTATGGAAACTTCAAAGTCAATGTGTCAGCATTTTTTTGTAATTGTTTTTTTTTTTTTTTTTTTTTTTAAATAAAAAAACACCAAATTATTTAGGGGGCTTGAGAAAAAATTTTCCACCCTAAAATAGGCCTAACGATGCCACTGTTGACAGCTAATATATCATAAACTGATAGTTGATGAGTAACAAATGACTTGTAAGCTGTATGTCAATGATTTATACATATACCTTATAAAATAGCATTAGATCATGAACAAGCTATTAACCCTTAAATACCTGCAAGATGAAGCAATTATCAGAGAATCCCAAAATTTGAAAAATAAGGTCCTAATGATTTTTTTTTTAACTTGTAAGAAAAAGTGAAAATGAATATGTGTAATAAGCGCTCTAATATCTCTAACCCTTGCTAAATCTTGTCTAATTTTCTCAGGGAACTTGCAGATGCATGTGTTGACTTGCATCCATCATTTTTTTTTTTTTTTTTTTCCAAAAACAAATGTCAAAATTCTGAATTGGTCTCAAAACCATGAAATTTTAAGTGTATCAAATGTTACACATTTGGTAATAAAGGGTTAATAACTTACTAACTAATGACATGCAACAACTCCCATTTATTAATTGTTAGTAAATGAGGAATACGTGCAATTTAAGAATAACGTCCCCATAGCATACATAAGCTTATAACTAATATTTGATATAATAGCTCACACTTTACAGATCAGTTGTTAATGGTTGGCTAACCATCTCCTAAACGTTGAAGGACAGCAAATGGGTTGAAGTTCATGGTACCAGAAATTTGATATAGGCCTTTCTGTGTACTGTACTTTTCCAAAGAAACACTACAGATGAAACTTTGAACATTTCGGTCAACAAAACACTTAAGTCAACAATAAATCATTTATTAACAGTTTACTAATGATTTTTTAAGTAGTAATAACATAGTTATTATAAAGTGTTACCAGAATTTCTAACCATTTTTTATTTAAAAAAAAAAAAAAAATCATTTTGTCCATACATTTTATGTAAATGAAGAAAGGAAATGTAAAAATTTTATTCTTAAAAGGAATTTACAGTATTTAAAAACAGTAAATAGGCTCAATTAATTGAAATGTACAAACATCTGCTTTTGGAAAATAAATTATAACAGCAGTTATAAACTTTTTTTTTCTTCTTCCATTTCTATGTAGCTAAAATGCAAAACCCAGACAATCGAAATAATGGTTTGTGGCGGCCGTATTTCAAACATCAAGTTCATCAAGATCCACTGTATCACCATTGTTATTCTCATTATTCTTATTATTATGATAGTAATGTTTTAATTAGCCACGCAGTAAGCTTTTGGCAGCGTTTGACGGCGACGCGTTCTTCCAGCTCTGCGAAATCTGCTTTTTCTCCCCCTAAAACAATGCGAATGTCATGCTTTCTATCCGCCGTGTGACAGCATGTGTGCGCGTTCCCCGATGGAGATAAGTCTGAGTGGTTAGGAGGGAACAGATGTCAGCTGGTGGCGGCTGCCAGGAAGACGGAACAAAGCCAATCAACGTCGCCTTCCCGTCCAAACGCGCGACGGCGGAGGGAGACCCCGGTCCAAACGCGCCACCATCACTAGCCGCGCGCAATTAAAAGATTGGCGAGTGACAAAATGGCGTCCGGGATGTGATCTGTTATGAGATGTCATCATTAAAAGGTTGGGGTCCAGCATTTAGTTGCAGTGGATTTGGATTTGATGGTAGTGTCGCGTGTCATGCAAAAGCTACCGTCTATATTATATAGGGTGACCATATTTTGATTTCTAAAAAAGAGGACACTCAGCCCGGCCTCAAGATACTTGAATTTTACTCGAAGTTCACTCAAAGATGCCTATATCACTTTAATATATTTAAAGTGTGCCCCCTCACTCTGGATGGAAAAATGCAGTTTGAAAAAAAAAACAAAAAACATATATATACATACATATATATGTGTGTGTGTGTGTCTATATATATATATATATATAATTATATATATATGTATATATATAATGCAGACCCATAGAAATGTAGTCCAGTCAATACACATACACACAGTAGGCTATGTGCCAATTAAACATTTTTACAAATTACTATCACGACAATTGTCCTTGACAAATTGTTATTCCCATTCAATTGATGTTCTCATTCAATGTTCTAGATTGCACACAAACAAAAACCGAAATAAACTGGCAAACTATTCAATCAGCATGTTTCCAAACGTAGCAGTTCAAAACTACGTTTCCCATAATGCCTAGCGCGGTTTACCTTACTGATAGCTAGCTGAGGCAAAAGTCAAACTTTGCTATAAAAAGTTTACAATCATCGGCAGCGCGCCGATGCGACACCAAACGGGATTTTACAGTCAAAGCTCCGACAGAAGTCAACAGCTGCCATTATATACGTATTTATCATTAAAAAAAAAAAAAAAAACACTTCAGGCATTGTGGCCAAATCGTCAACCCGGTAGATGGCGGTAATACCTCATGATAGGGGTAAACAGCCAACAAAAATAAGAAGAACTACTACATCTCTGCATTCTCGTAGGAGCCATGTCAACTGCTGCCACCCAGCGGTCGGAGGGATTCTCTTCAAATTGGTCCCGTGAATAAAACAAAAAAAAATTCAGAAAAACCGGACATTTTTATGAATTTATAAAACCCGTCCGGACCATGAGGACACTACGTGAAAGTAGGACTTGTCCGGGCAAAAGAGGACGTTTGGCCACCCTAATATTATATATTATTTAAATCAACAGAAGTTTTTTTTAGTGTGCCGTCCAGCCCACACCGTCTAATATCGTTCAAATACCAAAACGACTGGAATTCTCGCGCGACACAGGGAAACTTTCGTTTGATACCCAAAATAAAGCTAAACTGAGGTGAGATAAATCTGAGGGATTGTACCATCTCGTCCTTGGAGCTCAACCAAAAGAAATGACCATTAGCCCCAAAATGGGTTTATTTTGGCATGGGGTAAGGGGGTGGTAAAAATTTCTAAATGTATCGAGTCATACAATTTCAATACAATTGATACTTTGAAAAAAATCATGAAGGGCACAAAAGTTGTGTACAGTTTTTGCACAAAAAGTACTGTTGCGCCTAAATTTGCACAAAATGTCCCCATTCATTTCCAGTGGCCCTCTTCAACATTCTATTGACAGAAAGTAACCTGTAATCAACAGGAAGTGACCCCAAAATGAACAGGAAGTGTCCCCTTGCTCCTTGTCAAAAACAGTTTTTTGTTCACAGTTGAAGTTCGCAAAACCAAACAACTTCTGATTCACGTAATGTAAAAATAAGGA